>NW_015117893.1:0-12763 GCF_001443285.1 Poecilia latipinna
GAAATAAAATGCCGAGTCCTCAGAGCCCGAGACCGGTCTCGAGACCAAGACCAACTTCGAGTACCACAACACTGCTGGAGGAGACAAAGACAAGTGATGTTGTCTTAACTTGGACGAGTATCTGTTTTAAAAAACAAGAGTTGGATCCACATGTTTAAAATGATTGTGACAGGGTCAAAATTAAACATAAAGAACGATTAATATTTGGATAAATCCTGTTTGTGAAGCTGATTTTTAAGCAAAATCAGAAAAGGGTTTACGAGGCTGTTTACAAAATACACACCTTCCACAGCATATTGTATTTGTTTGGGAATATCATCCTGTTTACCTCTGGAATTCAAATAAACTTACAATACTATGAATAAAGTCGGGTTTTTAAGTAACTTTGCTGGTCTTTAGGGGCTTGTTCAGTTCTGTACGGGTCTTTATGCATATGTATGGTCTTCACGAGTATTTACGGGTCTGCATTGGTCTCTATGGATCTTTATAGATCTTTGCGGGTCTTTATGGGTCTGTACATGTCCCATATGGATCAGAACCATATGGGTCTGTAAAGGTGTTTGTGGATCTTTATGGGTCTGTACAGATGTACGTGTACCTGTGTTTTATAACTTGTAATTTTCTTTTAACTGCTTACAGTTTTTGTTGCTGCCTGTTGGTCAGGACTCCTTTGAAAAATACTTAGGTTTTTTATGTCAGTGGGTTTTTATCCTTGTCAGATAAAGTTAAATAAAACTGATTGATTTATTTATTTCAAACAAGTTTTTAAAAACAAGACATAAAAAAACAGAGAAAACACCTATCCATCCATCCATCCATCCATCCATCTTCTTACACCCGTGTCCTTAGACGGGTTAGGAGGGGTGCTGGTGCCCATCTCCAGCGAATGTTTTGGCAAGAGGCGGGGTCACCCTGGACAGGTCACCAGTCTGTCACAGACAGAGAAAACATTTGCATACAAATAATTATATGTTAAAATATAAATTGGTTGTTAAAAATGACAATCTATTGTATTATTGCCATCAGTTGGACTGGAACAAAGCTGTAGAGATCTCAGCTTTGAGATCTCTGCAGACAGTATGAATATGAGTGTATGCGTGTGTGTGTGTGTGTGTGTTGTGGAGATTATCCTTTCTCCATTTAGATCTTAATGTAGGAGGTTCAAGAAGAGTTAGTAAGTTGAATTCATGAATTCCATTTATTAAGATTAAACTGCAGCACTGGTCCGTTATCATAGTCTCCTTATGGAGCAAAATGGCCCTTAACAACAGCTTCTGATTCCTTTTGTTGGCCCTAAAGAGGGTGTTTACTAGTGTGTCACTTCCTTTAGCCTTAGCTATGTGTGCATGTGCACTATGTGTGTATGTGTGCTATGTGTGTATGTGTGCTATGTGTGTATGTGTGTGCATATACGAACATGCAAGCAGCTTAAAGAGATAGAGGAAAACACATAATTATTTATTCCCAACAGTGTATAACAGCAGCTTTATGCACTCTTACACTAAAATAGTGTCCTGAACCTGTGGAAACGTGATGTTTGAGCACTGCTTGTTAAAGAACTAAAACTAAACAAGTGGTGAATGCGTCACACAAAAAACACACACACATGAAAACTTAAATTATACCATTCCTTCTCACAGTTATGTAACCGGGGAGTCTGTAAGACCAGATCTTTGATATATTACTCAGCTGAGCTCTCATTGTACACAATTATGTGAAGCACCATGAACTGTCCAGGGATCATTATGATTCTTTGAAGCTTCACACTTCAAAGTGGAAATCCTCTAGACTTACATTAGACTCGTACCCTGTTTGTACACACTTTCATTTGCCAGTTTGTGGTGTAATACCTGCACTCTGGGTGTAGGGGTGTGTTTTAACCACCTTTTACACCATCTGTTTTGCCAGTCTTTTGTGTTTTTTTTCTTTAACATTTTTTTTCATTTTGACATACATTAACATAACAGATCAAGTTCCCAACCACCCACACAAAATCGGCACATCAAAAAACAACAGCTAGTCAAGACAACATGAGATAAATACACCCTAGAATGATCCACATCTTTCTACAAATACACAAAGAAAATACACAAACTACTAAGCAGTGGCAGGTTTGTCATTTGCAGTCTTTCGCTGAGGAAATTTTAGTACAGGGTCCCATATCTTCTCAACACATTAACTCTTGTAATTTACACCATCTTTAATGAAAACATATAAAACAAGCATATGAAGGCTTTCAAGTATTTGTATAAACGCTAACTTTATACAAGCACACCGAAGGAGTGAAAAAATAGTCAAAACTGCAAAATAAAGAGCAAGAGGAAAAAATCTCTTAACCTCAACACTGAAAGTGGGTTCCCTGAAAGAGTTATTTCAAGGGTTCACAGAACATTTCAATCTGGAAAGACTCAGACGAAGAAAAAGGAACAATTAAAAGATTTAATGAGAGGAATGAGTAACAGTTCTTTGGCGCTCGGGCCCCGGTAGCTGATTTGAGCTGAGATTTGATGTGAAATTGATGAACATCCCGATAACTGATTAGGGATGCTCTTCCCCGGGGCCCGACACTGGTGGTGGAGGTCGGGAAAGGGTGCTATCCTGGAGAGCCGAAGGTTGTGGGTGGAGAAGGGGAGGTGGTGGGTTGAACGCAGCTGGGAACCGGCTGACGGCTTGGGTGTGGATCCTTTTATGCAGAGCTTGATTGATGATTGGACGTGCTGGGTGAGGTCCAGCGCTGAGGTCAGAGATGAGCATGACACCGATGGGCGAACGGAGGGGGCGGAGTCTTCCAGCTTGAATTTTCGCTATCAGCTCCATATCAATAGCTTTTAATCAGTGAAGTAAAGTTTTAAATGATATATTTGTCAACAGAACTGTTCACTCTTGCATGATTACATGCATACTTGGGTTGAAAAAAATGTTTTATCACTTTGATTACTTAGAATAATGATTCATGTTTAATAAAACTAGGAAAAGTTGAATGCTCAAAAACTCAAGTGATCTTGACATGTTTAATACTTAACTTATTCATGAAAGTACCCATGATATTTTCTCTAAACTGTATTTAGAAACACATTCAAAGTTTCTCACACTACTACTGTCGTTTGATTCTTTATTGTAATTTAACATTCTTTCATGTCTTAAATACATTAACTTCTTTGTTTGGGCTTAAGTTTTTATTACAACAATGACTTTTCCTAAATATTGTCTAAAAAGATAACACATTTGTCCGAAGTTTGCATGTCAATGTCCCAACTCTATTAATTGGGAGTTTGTCAATTGGCGTTTGTCTCTGTGATGAATTGGCAACTTGTTCAGGGTATTCCCTAAATTACCTTCTTTGACTTGTAGAAATAAGCTTTAGCTGCCCTTCTGTAACCCAGGATTAGGTAGCTGTAGAAAATTAATGGAAGGGTGGATAAATATTTTAATGCGTAAATGAAAAATCAGAGGCATATCAGTGTTAAGCAGTACTACACCAAAGACAAGCAGCCTCAGGTTAAATTCGGAAAAAAGTACCGTATTTTCCGCACTATAAAGCGCACCTAGAAACCTTCAATTTCCTCAAAAGCTGACAGTGCGCCTTATAATCCGGTGCGCCCTATATATGGACCAATATTGAGCCACAACAGGTCTAGCAACTACGGCAAGCAGCCGCCGACTTCATTTTCGCCCGTAGAAGAAGAAGCGCGCGGTGCATTCTGGGATAGTTGTCAGAACGCTGGTTTGTAATATATTAGTAAAGTTTGACTGACCTATCTACCCATAGACATAATATAAGGATAGACGCCTCATGGACCACGCTCTTGCCTATTGTTGCTGACGAGATTTAGGGCGGCCATCTTGGAGCGGTACACCACTCCACTCAGCGTTATGTGTTTAGCAGCACAATGACGTATCAGCGCATTTAATCGATCATAACACACTTTTTGTTACTGTAAACCATATTCAAACATTTATCAAAGCTACATTTATAAACAATTGTATTTTTTAAGTATGTTTTTAATACATAGTTCATCATATTTAAATATGCTTAGTGGCTATAACAATAGAATAGGAATGGAATATTTTGATATTGATGTATGATGAGCATATTACAAAGCACACAGCTGTTCATAATTTATTTAATAAATTATTTGGTAATATCAATATATATTTATATAACTATACAAACACAAATAAATAAAGATGAATAATGGCACAAATAAATAATGATTAATACTGAATAATATATATTGGATACATATTTATATGTATATATGTATGTATATACATACATATATATAGATATATGTATATGTTTTTCAGCTGAGGATTTCCAGCTTCAGAGATTCAGCAGCTGAGATTGAGTCCAAAATCCAATGCGAGATTCATCCGTGCTGCAGTGAATCCGTCTCTCTTTATAGATTTCTCCCTCTTCTTCCTCACATCGTGTCTTTAGGAAACCTTCAAAACAAAAACGGAAGATTTGGGATGTATCTTACTTTGACAGAGTGAAAGAATTACATATAAATAATAGTCTTTACCACCTGTGTAAACTTTGCTGGTGAATGTTATAACACATAATATAAGTTTTATAATATGTGTTTCATTTCTAATATAGGCCCTTGTGTCAGATAATCTAAGTCAATGTTAGAGAATAATTAATTTTTTTAGATTTACAGAATCTCAGTTAGCCTTCATAGCGGGGCTGAACCCGTATTACACCAAGCACTGTAGCTAATATTAGCTGGTATTTCACCGGTGGACATAAATACAGTAAAGTAATATTCTAATGACAAAATATACACAATAATATGTCCATCTTACTTAGGGTTAGGGTTAGGGTAGTAAATACAAAACATAAAACATAGTGTGGAAAATACGGTAGTGTCAGGGCTTCATTTGAAATACCCTTCAGTGTAGGACACACGTCATTGTCTCTCAGAAAAGAAAAGAAAAAAAAAGAAAAGAAAACAGATAAAGTCTACACTGCAGAGTGAAAGTCAGCAGCCTTCAAAGTCAGGTTCAGGTGATTTCAGGAATTTTAATTTGAATATGAGGATCAGAGTATTGTGGTAAATTTTCATTTTATTTATGCAACCAGTTATTCCACTTTAAACTTTACAAATTTAATCGTAAGCTGCTCATGAACCCTAGTGCACATCATGCAGTATTCTGCTGCTTCACCATTACATGACCTAATGAACATGACTCCTTTCTTTAGCATCATATTCATCGTCCCTAATAACTTAATTATCTTTTGCCCTTTTTTCGTTATGTTTTTAGTGGAGATCATACAAAATTTATTTTATTTAGCAAGAGGCATGGGAAGCAGTTTTCTGGACTATTTGTCTGCTTCCCAGACCATTTATGGAGTTATGTTTCATAAATAGGTGATGGCATAATAAAGGGATTTTAACAGGTTAAGATATGGCTGAAGTTAGGTGCTATTCAATACATTTATTTGTAAAGCTATTCTACTGTAACTAACTGTTCTTAAACTATTAAAGGAGTTCCATGAAAACCTGAATGGTAAAGATAACTTTTTAATTGTTTTAGGAGCTTTTGGAAGTTTGCATCAGTGATGTCTCTTCTTATCATGTCTGGTAAAGGCCTTTAATTTCCATACCTATTCTTTTTATTATATACATTGCAAGATATCTCTTCTTTTTAAGCTATTTGAAACCTCCGGTTAAGAATTCATCTTTAGTTGAAACTAATTTAGTCGATAAACTGTGAGATTAATTTGGTTTTGAAAACCAATGACACTGTCTAGTTTATGACATAGAAGTCATTTAAAGTGGCAGAAAGTCATTACACAGGATTGGTTATTAGAGGTGCCCGCAGAAGAATTTAACTCCCATACTAGGAAGATCTTAAAACAACATGTAATCTCTTTAAAGTGCAGTTTCCTCTGTTGGAGAGAACAATGTCAATTTGTCTTGTGCACAAGGTTTTACCATATGCTGAAGATAATGGGGGGGGAAAAAGACAAAATGTTTCCGTCTGCACAGACTGGGGATTATTTGTTTGCAGCTGATGCAACCTTAGTTTGAGATCAGCGATCACGTTTGTTCGCTTTTGTGTCCACTATATCTGCTATGGTAAGTAATTATATTTATATAGCATATTTTCAACAACAAGGCAATGTAAAGTGCTTTACATGAATTAGAAGGAAATACAACAAAGCAACAAATCAAAAGAAGAGCAAAAGAAAAAAATAAAACAAAAATCTATAACCCCACGTTTAAGAATAAGTAATCCGTGATTTATAAACTGGTAGGGGTTTCTCTGGATTCTTGTTCCGATAATGTTGAGTTAAGGTATGAGTAGTTTCGCTACATAAACTAAATAATTTCTCTGGATTCTAAGTTGGCCTTTCTTCAGCTCATTATGTATCATGTTTCTATCCAGGCTCAAAGCAAAAGCTACTTGGACACATTACCTTTGAAATGACAAATGCTTCTTGCTTTGTGTCAGTGAATGCTCTCATACATGTGCCTGTGTGTGTCTGTAACAGGAGCGAATGTTTCTCAGCGTGTCTAATTACATCTTTACCATCATCTTTGTGGGCGAGATGATGATCAAGGTAACTATAACAGAACCCTTTTACTGCACAAGCATTTCACTCATACAACTTTTTCTAATCTCGCTCATGAAAAGAGTCAATTTTCCTCCTGGGTGGGGACTAGAGAAGTTTTATGTCTCGTCCTTTTTTATTGTTTAAGTAATTCAGTTGGATCTGTGTGTGTCACCAGGTTGTAGCAATGGGCCTGTACTTTGGAGAAGGTGTGTACCTTCAGAGCAGCTGGAATGTGCTGGATGGCGTGCTGGTTTTTGTGTCCCTGGTGGACATTCTGGTCTCCATGGCATCAACAGGTGGAAATCGAATCCTGGGCATGCTGCGAGTCCTTCGCTTGCTTCGCACCCTGCGTCCGCTCAGGTAGGGCGATGGAACAGTTCCTCATGTGTCTACTACACTCACATCCTGAAGTACTTCTTCTGTTTTACTACAAGTCTATGGCAAAGTATTTGACCTTGGAAGACTTCTTTTGTTCTTGCCTCTTTTTTTTTGTGTCACTTTAATATTTCGGCTCATCAAACACATTGAAACATCCATCCATGATAGTGTGAGTAAATACAAAACTAAGTTTTCAAATGACTATTTAATGTAATAGTAGAAAAAAGCTGTCCCTATGTGCCTTAAGGCATTTGAGATAGATTAGTGTGTCTACATCCTTGTTTTGAATGGTTTTTGACCATTAGTTGCCAGTTAAAGGTTAAACCGTATGAACTGGATGTAACACTTTACTTCTTTAGTTTGACTAGGCCACTCCAAAACTTTAATTTAGTTTTTTCTAGAGGTGGACTTCATTTCAATTCATGTCATCCAGATTCGGATTCAGCAAAGCAGCCACAGGCCATCACCCTGCTAGCACCATGTCTGACAGTCCATCTACTGAAACACTGTTAGTTTTAGCCTTGGAAAATTTACACACACCCTCCTAAAAGATACACCGATGTCTCTTCAATCCAAAGAATATCAAGATATTATTTAGTCCTTTGTGTTTCTTAGCGATGGATTTTTCCTTAGAACTCAGACAGCTGCGGTGGTGCAGGGGTTAAGCACAACCCACATATGGAGGCCTTAGTCCTCAACGTGGCCGTTGCAGGTTCGATTCCCGACCTTTGCCGCATGTCTTTCTCATTTCCCACTTTCCTGTCAATTAACTATCAAATAAAGGCCACTTGAGCCAATAAAACCTCAGACAGCTGCAGAGATGACAGTGGCAAACCTCTGGTGATGAAAATTATTTGATAGTCAAAGTAAAGGAACTTCCATTAAAGGCAGTAGGAACATATGACAAGGAACCAAGGTGAAAACAATCAGAGAAATGTGGAACATCTAAGTTGTGAACTGAGCGATGGTGAATACTAAGCAGAAATAAACTGAAAAGAGGCAGAACAAAAAACATAAGGCTCTCACCAACCAAAAGCTTAAGACTAATAGAAGAATTCAAATAAAATTCACCAAGAGCAAAACACAAGATGAACTCTATAACTCTAACACAAAGGAATGAAAAGCTATGGAAAGACCTTCATAGTATAAACAGCCCAAATTAATCCAAACATGAAAAAGCTTCACCATGTTTTCTGCATTTGTGGATAATACCATACCTTAACATGTTTATTTATACAGCTCTTTAAAAAAAACAACACATGCTTGACCAAAGTGCTGCACTGCAGGTAAAACACAAAGCAGAGATAAAAACCCTTAAGATCCTAAAAACAGTAACATTGCACTGAATTGTACAATCACTAAGACTAAACAGTGAGAACAATGTCTGACTCAAGTTGAGTTAAAATCAAAACAGTAAAAGTGTTTTCAAGTGAGATTTTAAAACATCAACAGAGTGCTTGTCTTGTGTGCAGAGGAAGCTCGTTTGGGGCCCAACAGAAAACGTTCAGTCATTTTTTTATTTCCTCTGGGATTTAGGATTCACCAGCAGCATCTGGTCAGCTGACATGAGGGAACGACATAGATCGGCCATTACACACAGCAATTTGACCAGCCTGCTGGTCAAATTGATGGTGCAAGGCCATTAAGTGACCTGAAAACAAATAGCAGAACTTTCAAATTGATCCTGAAATAAATAGGCAGTCAGTGCAGAGATGCTATCGCTGGAGAAATGTGCTCTTGTTTCTTTGGACCTGTTAAAATTTATGCCGGTGCATTTTGGACTGGCGTGCCTGTCTAATTCCTGTTAAAAAGGAGTTTATCTAATCCAACAAGGAGTTCATAAACATAGATTACTAATTCCCAGTCTCACCTAAGAAGCAGAGATATATCAAAGATGAAAAAAGGATGATTCTAAAACATCCTTATAAAATTCTGGTTGATAACCTTCTTGGTTATCGACCAGGAAGGTGGGAACTGGTGGGACATTTTGGACAAATTAAATCATTCAGTAATCATTCTAGCTGGAGTCCCAAAGTCTTAGAAATGTTTTTTTTTTTTTTTTTTTTTTAACTTGTTCCAGATTGATTTGCCAATGACTTGTCTTCTGGACTGTTCTTGAATTTCTTTAGTCCTGAGACTAAAGTAATCGCTAACATGTTGTAAGTAATCGCTAACACCTACTTCATGTTGTCTGATAGGTTCTATGTTAGTGATTTCTTGATTCTACAAATCAGGCAGTAACTGGGCCTGAATGTGACTAAGGACACTGAAACCAATAAATGTGGTTAATTACAGATGCAGGGGCACCGCTAGGAATCTTGGGCCCCATGACAAAAAATTGAATTGGACCCTTCCTGTGCACCTGCTGTTACAGTTTCTTAAGTCTATCTGACCAATCAAAAGCGTCACAATTTTAAAGGCTTGCAACTGCCTTCTTTTCTTTGGTCCAATACCGATACTAGCACAATATTCATTACTAGTGAATTTTACATCCAACAGTCCGCAAACAGTATGCAAATAGGTAGCTTAATTTTTTATTAACAGTCATAGGCAACATGCAAAATATACATAAAGCAATAAAGACTTCTCAAAAATGCTATGAAGTTGCATTTTGTTCAAGCAGCAGTATATAACTTTAATTAAAAAATATGTTTCTCCATATTTGTTAAAGCTGTCACCATGTTGTGTAGGACTGTCTGGACTGACAGGAGGCCATTTTTTTATGATCTTTTTATAAAGATTGTTTGAATTTCTGTCAGTATTAAATATTGTTTGTTGTGTAATTCTAAAAAGAGCAGAGAGACAGGAAAAATCTCTATGGATTCCCTGTAATTCCCTGAACACAGTGTTGCTCACCTTTATCACTGGGACGGGAAGATTAGGCTGGTATGGTGGCTAGAGCTGCTGCTGACTGACTCATCTGTTGTTAAGTGTGATAAAAGGTACAGGGGCAAGTTAAATATATGAATATGTTGGTAGATTTGTTCCTTCATTCTTTAAAAGAAATGGAGGCAAACAGTCATTTTAGAAATTTGCTTTCTGTATTTACTCATGCTATTTTTGTCTGAATTAGAATATTAGAGTGACAAACAAAAACGAAAGAAGAAATTTTTAGGAGGGCAAATACTTCTTCACAGCACTGTACACAAGTGTTGTTTTTGTTTTTTTCAGGGTGATAAGTCGGGCTCCAGGTTTGAAACTGGTTGTCGAGACCCTGATTACATCTCTTAGACCGATTGGGAACATTGTTCTCATCTGCTGTGCATTTTTCATCGTGTTTGGAATTCTGGGAGTGCAGGTAAACACATGTTGTTTATTCTTGTTCACCTTCTGTTTTGGATAAAACCTTGTCAAAATTACAAATGTAATTGTTTTCATTGGAAAAGGCTACTAGAAGAAAGATACTACTTTGAGAGGTCTAAAATAAATGAGGCACAGCTAAGAATGGTTTCAGGTAATAAGTGAGGCAGAACATTGTGAGGAAATGCAAATGAGCTGCTGATTATGCAAGACTCCTTGAAGTAATTAAAAAAGCAGTGACTACAGAAGGATTGTGCTGAGAATATTTTCCTTGAAATCAATAATTTGAGTAAAGCATTTTTTGAATTATTTCTCAAAAAAATAAACATACTAACTTTTAATTTTTATATAAATATTATTTAAAACACAAATAATTCAATCAATTTTATTTGTATAGCACAGTTCACCAAAAAGGCAGTTAGCCCACTAACTGCTTTGAACAGTTAGCCCCATGAAGGATATGTTTTTTTTGTTTATATCCTAAAATTACTGAATTAAAGTCATAAAAACATCATACAGTCACCAATTTGAGAAACTAGTATCAAACATAATATTTCGATGAGTACTATCATAAAAATTATCAATGCACATCATACATATTTGTCAATGTTCCATTTATTATGATTTGTGGTGCATAGAAGCAGTGTTGTAGTCAAGACCAAGGCCAGCGCCTCGCGCTACATGACACATTAAAATGTGAAATATGATCAAAATTGCTAATCAAATTGCTCTGAAAGCTTCACATTTCCATAAAAAAGACCTAGACATTAAATACTTAGAGCTGAAATAAATTTAACCAATATTCTGCTTATCTAAAAAGACAATGCCCTGGGCATTTGCCCATATCATTCATGTCAGAAATCACCCCTGTCTGCACCATAAAACATAGCAATCATGGCAATGCCCTGATGGTAAACAACGCTCAACTATGAAAACTGACCAAAGAGCAACAAGCAAGAAGTAACCAAGCACAAGACGCTCGCCGTGACTGTTCTCACCCTCTCTCCTGCTACATGAAGCCAGGCAGTCTGCCACCATGGCACACATTGCAACTGCCATGTGTGCATGGCAGTTGCCATGCACATATATTATAATTATATAATATATATAATTAAATAAAATAATGATAGTTACTGCAGTGTTACGCAGAGCATTACAAGAACGGCTCTCAGTGAGGCTTCAGTCCTATTTTCTTAGTAAAGAGAAGTTCAGAAGAATCGGATCGTTTGTGAATGTCACCCCAGCTAGCATTGAATGTTTGGAGCACGTCCGCTTAACGTTTGTCTTGAACATCCGCCGAACGTCCAGTGATTACGTTTGATCGACGTCCAAATGAAACTCCAAAGGACGTCCACAGGACGTCCTCCCGGGACATTCACCGGACTCAAAATCGATCACCATTAGACTTTCAGCGGACTTTCATTTGAATGTCCGCTGATTACTTTCAGTGGACTTTCGCATTTTTCTTTTTAAAAATCAAAAGCTATATAATGGTTATGCTAGGTCCGTGGAAATGCTAACATAGCAGCAATTTTATTGGAATGCAAGGTTTTCATGATGAACAGTTGTCTTCCATTACTATGCAATATTAATCCAATGTTTTAACAAATTGTAGAAAAGGAAAGCTGGCCCCACACTTACTGTTTTCACATGGAACGGTTGTCTTCCGTTTCCAAGACATATTAATCTAATGTAATAAATTGTAAAATTGATGACAACCACTTAAAACACTTGGCAAAGAATTTATTAATTTTATAGTATTAACATTAAAGACTACCCACAACAAAATATGATAATCACATTTATTTATACATATGTACCAAAAAGACATGAAATCTTCTTAGAACACAGTAAAACAGCACAGTATACATTTTAATACAATGGGTTTTTAGAAAAGACATTCATAATAATAAAAAATCAAAGCAAAGTCAAAGTAACCCGGTGCTTAAAAATATAATTTTAAAAGAAATATTTACACTAGAACTTATTTTATGAGCGTTGACACATGCACAAAATAATAACAAAAAAACAAAACAAAAAAACAAACCAGACAACCTTGAGCCTTAAAACTTTTGGTGTTCTGAATCAGACACTTGGTTCTTTGGTACAGCCTCTGAAAAACAGACAAAATTTATATATTTTAAACTGAGACGTGCATCATTCATGGTTTTATGAAACAAAACGTTTCATTGGTTACAGAGAAACATGCATAACAAAGTCCAGCTATAGGATAATATACAACAATTCACACAATTTTAGACTGAAAGGCACATGAGATTCTGCAACAGACTGGCGACCTGTCCAGGTGACCCCGCCTCTCGCCCAGAACGTTAGCCTCTTGAACAGCTCTCTCTCTCTCGTTGCAGCTAATAATCCTAATTACTGCCTTACAAAAATTTTTTACCTGATCCTCTTGGGCTTCTGCTTTGAGGTCTGACATCTTCAGCCAGACGACATTTCTGTATGACTTTCAAGTTGTCACCTGAAATTACATGAGAAAAAAAAAAATCATTACTTTAA
>NW_015117894.1:0-2520 GCF_001443285.1 Poecilia latipinna
CACCAAAACAGTTTTATCAAAAATGAGTTTTTTCAAAATTGTCACATTTCCATTAAGCAAATTAATTTTCCAAATGTAAAATTGCACAATTATATAATGGAAACACAACTACTATTTAGAAAGTTGGTGCATTGTCAGACTGTACTTGTGAAATAAATACATATGCTGATTTCTGAGATCAAGGTTTCATTTTGAGTCACACTTCTTGTTTTAATAAAGTTGTGAGTAGAAAAGGATGATCTCTTGTTTTAAAATGAAGTCTGTACAATTCACAAAATGGGATGTTTGTTAGGAATTGTAAAAATCTAACATTTTAGGTAATAATTTCAATCATATGTTTAACAAAAAAGCAGAGTTTTTGCCACTAACACAACAGATATATTTCCTGAGTTTTTAATGGAGGAAAAACAAAACACTGATTTAGTCTTCACATATGAAACAAGTCAAATAAAAGTAAAGTGTTTGTCAGAGAGCACACAATCATTGCTTATTTGCAGTGAAAGCCACTCTGCAGTAATATGGCCTTCAAAGTGTGCTGTCGTTTCTTTCTGCACATAATGGATCATAAAATGCCATCATACAAACAGAATCATTTTTTTTTTCCCAGAAATTTGTTATCTGCTGTTGGCATAGCAACAAACTTAACCCTAAAAGTAAGCAGTGCACCACTTTGCTGAAGCTCCTGCTTTTACAGAAAGGAAAAAACACTTGTTTTAAAATATCGTCATAATATGAGCTTTTCAATAGCTTAATGTACGTAGATGTATGCAGTCAAGATCTGCACAGTATGTTTATATTTCCCCTAGGGTGCAGGCAGTATTTGAACCAATGCACTTGTTTGTACTAAAACCACATTCTATTACTGTTCAGTTTTGTCTCTGTAAAAGAGTTATTGTTTTCTTTTTTACATATATATATATTTTGCTTGTTCAAAGCCGCTCCAGTCGCCCAATAAAAAACTCTGACCCTGTGGAGTGAGGTGAGTTAATAGCTGACCGACAGAGTTTCAGGGCAACAGTTGTTGGATCTGTTCTGGTTTGTTTCTGCTTACGTCTTTTTTCTTATCGCTATCTTATCTTATATTCTATCCTCATCTCGTCCTTTACACACGTTGGACTTCATGAATGACTCAGTTTGAACTTAATTGTTTTCATTTCTGGCCTTGGATTTTGTATTTTAGTCCCCGTTTAATTTGCTCTGACCTTCTCTTCACCATTCTGGTCTGAGCTCCAAACTCTGTGTTCTTGTATTTTGGTCCATCTTGCATTTCGTAGCACAACAAGACATGTAGGATTATCTTGTTGAAGTGGCAGAATGTGGGATGTATTACAGAAACTCTAACAACTGGGATTGTTTTAGAGGTCAGAATGAAATCTTTGACTCTTTGTCATGTCCTACAATCAGTTCTTGACCAGACTGTGATGATGGCAGAGTGTATTTTCTTTCTGGACAGGAGAATTGATGTTTAACTTTGGTCTGTAACTTATGTAGCCAAGAAATGTCAGAAGTTTTAACAAACCAAGCAAACAAGCATGTGGAATTGTCTTATACAGGAAACTTGAAGGTATTGAGTGGAAAAATAAGTATTTGACTCCTTACAAATTGTTTAGGCAAATTTACATGTTTTAGACCAGCAAACCAAATTTAATACCAGACAAACATTACCCCCAGTTAAATCATGCATTTATTGTAATTAACAATGTTCTCCTGCTTTGCACCTGGTACACACGGTTAAGATAAAAAATAAAAAAAAGACTGATTTTCAAAACCCAAAATGCCAAACACACAATGATAAAAGATCCTAGGTACAACATTTTTGGTCGTATAGTGAGGGTTGTCTAGCCACATGGCAACAGCAACACACCACACATAAACCGATCTTACTCACCAATATTCAAACGTCAGATGGGAAATCTCACAAAACCTCTCGAGATCAATCGTGAGTCAACAAACATGGCTGACTGGGAAGAAGCAATGGTGATTGTTTGTGGACTATTTTTAACAGAGAAGAAACAATACAAAGACGTCTTTGATGTCCACTGTACTTCCTGGTGTACCATTGACCTCGTTTTGTGATTGGCTACAGAAAGTAACATTTGTCCTTCTATGCAACTTCTACATGTTGCATAGAAGTTGAAGCAAAGGTGTGAACCGATGATAAGGATCCCAAGTTTTTCTGCTGCTTTCTCTATTGGACCACAGGATGTTGTTCCTAAATTTTCAAGACTAAGAAGATTATTTAGTTTGATGGGTCTGTTCTGCTTCTGTTAGGGAGCTAGCTTCCATAATGGGTTCAGGAAGCAGACACTCTGACATATAGTGGATCTTTCATAGTGTAAACCTTATGAGTACACAGTTTTCTATTGTAAGTCAGAACTAAGTCTATAGTGTTTCCACCCAACTCTCAAATCAAGTCCCAAGTAAAGACATAAAAGTTCTAAGGTGAGTCAAAGTTCTTAACATTCTATTTCAAGTCATTTGAGCACATACATAATTTAACGAGTAAACATATATATATAT
>NW_015117894.1:5887-12762 GCF_001443285.1 Poecilia latipinna
ATTTACATAGAAGTCCATAGTTATTTCATTCATGCCTAAAATGACCCTGCTGTAAATAGCAACCATACAATCCAAATCACCTCCAGTTTCTCCAAACTAAAGTTCTTAAGATAACAGCAGCTCTCTGCAGATCTACACTTCTAAAATATTAACAATCCCTTTAAGATTGCACATAAAATATTCCTTTGTAATAATTCCTACTGTTTGTCTTTTGACTTGAGACACTATAGTTTTACTATGCAGGGTCATGCTGACTGCCTCAACTTGTATTTACTCCAATTGATCCTAAATCCTGTTATGGAAGATATCAACCTGGACTTTTCTCCCATTTAAATACATTTTTGTTTTCAATAATGTTTTTTTGACTTTGTGATTTCTGTATTTTTATCCTTTTGTTGCTCCAACCATTTGCCCATCCTCTCTGAGTCTGGTTCTCCTGAAGGTTTCTTCTTCTTTTGCAAAGTTGCTCCTCTTAAATATAGACTCCATATAAACCAAATAAAAGGCATAAAATTAAACTGGTTTCCTAAACAACCAGGGCAGATAAATTGTATTTAATAAGTCATCTGCCCTGAAATTATTTTTGCTGCTAACTGACACAATAAAATACATCCCCTTCTGTATGGATCAGAACCAACCTTTGGGGTAGTTTTACAACCTTGAGAACAATGGATAGTTTTCCTAAGAAGAGTCCTCTGAATTGACAGACGACATCGGTGTCAGCGTGTCAGTATATTGATTTGTCCCGCCCGCCTCCTCACAGAACCTCAGCAGTGTCTGTGCTCCAGTGTTGGGAGTTGTGTTGAGAAGTTATAAGAAAAATTATCTGCGAGGTTAACATGCCCTTGAAATGGAGATATGTGTTTGTTAAAGTATTTTCACAAAGTTTAGCTGAATGAAGAAGGGTCAGTCTGACTGCTGTTGACTCTGAAGTTGTGAAAACTAATTTGAGGAAGCAGTCAACACAGGGTGCTACTTTTCAAAAAATAATCATACTTTTTTTTGAGAAAGTTTCAGTTTGTTGGAATAGATTTTATATGCATTCAACGTTTTGTATTTTGTCACATTACGACCACAAGCCAGGATGGATTTTATTGGGGTTTGATGTGGAAGGCCAACAAGAAACTCTGCATCTTTGCTGCGTTTCCATTGACCACATAACTGCACAATTTGACATTTCAAAGATAAAGCTACTTAAAGGAAATGCCAATTTCGAAAAAATGTTTTCAAAAAAGGTTTTGGCATTATGATGAGGTTTTTGGTCACATCAAAATTGGTTTTTTTGTAAAACTGGAAATGTAAACTTTTTTTTGCATCAAACCATCAACAACCAAATGTTGTAGATGAAGTAGATGAAGGATGACGGTGCACCGTGTTTACTAATGACTTATTGTATGAACAAACTTATCCACAGGTGATTTTGGTTGCATTTCTTATACGCAATTGCAAAATTGTGTTTTTTAAACATTAGCGGAATATTGGCAAAGTTATGCACACATTTGTAATAGAAAAGCAGCTACTGCAGAATTAAGGGACTTGAAAGCTAAAGATGGCTTTAAATTCTTTTTCTTGTAAAATCCAAAAAGTCCAGACAGTCTCATCTGACCAGAACACATCCTTCTGCTTATTTGCTCGGTGATGTCAAATCCATTTCATTTGACGTGACCAAAGATTTCTTTCCGAATGCATATCACAAGTTGGTCTAATGTTAAAATGGTACAACAATACCGAACATATTTTCAGTTTAAATGTTTCTTTTCCTTTTTATCACAAACTTATACAGCTGCACAAAACCAAGTCTGTGCAAAAAAATAATGTTTTCTGGGAACAATTTATCAAGCTTTCATTCTGTATTTGAGATGTTTCTATTTCCAATTGATGCTCATTTTTGCTTTCTTTTTACCTTTTCAAACCAGAAAATGATGAGCAGTATTCAGTGAATACATTCAAAAGTCGATATTTTTCCCTTACACATTCAAGAAAAAGTTTCTTCAGAGAAAATTCAACTTAAATAAAGATAATCTGTTTCTTTGTGTCTTGTTGGTCTTTCTATCCCAACAACAACAAAACAGCTTACGGGTGGGTGACCCAGATCGTACAAAGAAAAGGAAACCAGAAATAGGAAAGATGACAAAAGAGAAGAAGGGAATAAAAGATTTCTGGGTGTAAGAGGAACATTTGTGACGAGATGGGGGAAAAAAAATCAATGTGCTTCACAAAAGTGCATCATGGGTGGGAAGAGAAGTGGACAGAGGTTTGCAGAAATGGCTCAGGTGGAGATGAAATAGTGTAAGAGGAGGAATAATGTAGCTGTGTGAAGGAAATGAGAGGCAGCGACCATGTCTGATGAAAAGACAGATGGAAGGGAGTCCCATGAGGGAAAGTCGCAAAGAGTGGTTAAACCTTCGGTGAAGTAATAAGGGCAGCAGGGAAACTTTCCAAAGTAAGGAAAGGAGGTACGGGCAAGATAAGGGCCCACAAAAACTACAGCTTTGACTGGTCAGTGTAGCAACATCTAAAGTGACATCATGTGTCCAAAGCAACTGCAATGGTTTTGAGTGACCAAAGACAAAATGAAGTAAAAATTATGACATTTTTAGACATCCACTCTACACAAAATTGTCAGTCTTCCACTAATGTTGAAAAAGCACAATGTTGCAAATGTGATGTTTCTATTAAATAATAATTAAAATCACACGTGTTTAAGTTTGTTCATGTGATAACTCATTAAAAACATTTTTGTTTCACTAGAAATTTTTTTCCAGAGAACCAACCAGACAACAAGTGATGAACTCTGACCTCAACCTTCAGAGACACATAAAGGCAGTTACAAAGCCAGGCTTCTGTCACCTGAAGAACATTTTCATGATTAAAGGACTAATGTCAAGATCTGGAGAAACACATCCATGCATTTATCTTTAGTCACATTGATTACTGTACTGCAACAGTGTCTTCACAGGTCTGTCTAAAAGTCAGAGAGCTGCAGCTGATCCAGAATGCTGCTGCTGGCAGGACAGAAAACTGCAAAACAGTTGAAACACTGACCTCCTTTAACCCTAACATGGTCAGACTGCAAAACCACACAATCATCATGTATTGATAATTTTGATGATGATATTTGACAAAATATAATGCTCATTTAATGTTTCACAACTGGTTTTAAAGCACTTTGAACTGCCTTGTTGCTGAAATGTTCTGTACAAGTAGACTTGAACTTGAACTACAGTGAAAAATAGACAGATAGTTTATTGTCTATAAAATTGAATAAACTTCACACTTGAAGTGAACATTTTTAGTCGGTCTCAGACCTTTATTAATGGCAGATTTTTTGAAGGAGTGCGCAGGAGTTTACTTGGCTACTGAGCTTTGTTTTTTCATCTCCTACACACTGATATTAGACTACATGTGTGAATTGTCTCCTTTATTTTTCCAAGGATCTAAAAATGTCCCTTTAATCACAGTTCATAAAAAGTTACACAAATGTTTATGAAGAAGACAAGCAACACCAAAATCTGACTCCAGCTAGTCCCTTGATTTGAAAAATCACAATCCCAGCTCCGGGCATCAGGCAGTTGTTTTAATTTGGCTCGCTGTCTCCTCAGGCTAAAACACTTGTCTGCCCAGATCTCTCACTTTGTGTAAAAAAATGAAAGAGTTTCTTCCAAGCAAGACAGCTGTCGGTAGACGAGCAAAAAAATGCCCCAGGATGCTGTTTGTCTTCATCGTTTTGGGATTTTGGATTGACTTTATAAGGAAATGTGTTTTATCCTGTTTTACTTGGGCATATCTTACATTCCGAGTCTTTGTCATTGGTAGTCTTATTTGTTTAGGGGTTAAAAAGCAATTCCTTTCAATAAAGAGCACAGTTTCAAGTAAAAATGGTAAAGCCCTCCCCCCAAAAAACTGTGAGATACCATTGAGAAAAGTCTAAATTCTTGCAAATCTCCTAATGAGGTGGCAATGAAGCCGACCGGGTATGAATTATTTTGACGCAACCAGCCCTCTCGGACCAGACACCGTTGTTGCTCATATCCTCTTCTCTGACAGGCTCGGCCTGACACGTCATGTAATATAGCAATACATTGTTAAAAGCGCTTTCCGAGCCGGATTGAATAAGACGGAATGTTGTAAATTACATAACCCCGAGCGGGGAACCCTGTGGCACACCCGTTGATATATAGATCCACACATGTGGAGACAAAGACGTGGCAAAAGGTCAGTGAGATCCCCCCAATTACTGCCAGTCATTACTCAGAGCAGTGGACAGAGGGGCGCGTAGGACGACACCGTGGTTCTCAGAGAGGACAGCTGGTGGTGAAATGATAATAATGGCTGGATAAATAATTTGTCTCTCACCACCGCTCACCCTCCTTCTTCTTCACATTCTGCTTTTCTCACTTGAGCCCTTTTGCTGTCATCTTCTCCGTTTTTTTCCCTTTCCAAGCCGAACAGGAGGAGGAGGAGAAGGAGGAGCACCTTTTTCTCCTCTCTCATTTATTTCAATTTGTCATGCTTATCTCTTCTCCCTCAGTCTGAGAGAGGTTGGAGGAGAGGCAGAAGGTGCGGAGACCATACGAGGGGGGCACGTTGGGAAAATACAGAGAAATGGGTGCAGAAATTGGTATCTGCACTCTTGCCATAATGAAACATTTAGATTCAGGCGCAGCTATGCCTCTGCATTAATGGCTGGTGATGAGGGCCTTCAGAAAGGATGGAGCGAGGTAAAGGAGGGTTCGGAGCACCGGGTAGTTGGAGCACTTCACCCTAATAACCTCTTAAATCCAGGTCAAGCTGGAATACCTTCACATAATCAGTACTGTCACCTTTCCTCAATCATCGCTTGAAAAGGGTTTGTGGTGTGCGTGCTGAGAAACACGTCTCGCGTGGGTAAAAATTTCAGAACGCTGTGCACAAATCGTCTCCTATTTTTCAATGACAGGAATGGATATTGACATTTTTCATCCCAGTCATGATTTGGCTGTTCGCAAACTTGCTTTTAAATTGTTCCTCGGGGTAAACGGTAGCAGTCACCCTCCAGTGACAAAGTGGCTTTGGTTCTACTAGTAAATGATGATTTACCACTTGGGTGGAGTGTTAGGATTTCATTTAGGAAAAAAGAAAAGGAAACAGGTTCTACATCATCTGCTCAACAAAAGTCCTTGAAAATAAAAGAGCAAAGAGAAAGTGGAAGTTAAACAAATGTTGGCCGCAGATGTAGACCCGTCCCACAGGCCTTATGGGGTCTGGGCTCAGTTTGCGGCACTTGTTTCACAGCTCAGATGTGGCAAATTTTAAATGAGGCCATTTATGAAACACTGGCATAAATATCAGGGCAAAATGTGAGCCATTCGAGAGCTTTGTTCTTTTTAAAATTATCTTCTGTTAATGTTCGAGGCACTTGGTGAATTTCCAACAATCCCACAGACATGAGTGTTCCGGCTGTGGATCTGCCCTCAACACTTGTCACTTCGAATCTGTCGCATAACGTGAGCTGTCATTGCTTGGAGGCTTTGTTATTATTTAACACTGGGCAGTAACTAAGTATGACACTCAGAGAGAAAGGCACACCCTTATTTAGTCCTTTAAATACATAAGAGATTGGATCACACAAAGGTTTACACTACTGATGCTAACCAGGTTTTTAGATGTAGTGATAAAGATTCCAAGATGGCAGCACTGCCTTTTATTTGTTAAGCAGCCAAGGCAAGTAACATTTCATCAGTGCAGAACAAGCATCTGCACAATGTAGCAAGAGATAATATTATCAGTTCATTGCTTTTGACTTCTGAATAGTAGTTGTATATGTTATGGAAATATGACCCTGTCTTTTCTCCTTCTCTTTCATCTGCTTGCATGAAGGTAAGGTAAGGTCATTTTATTTATGTAGCGCATTTTCAGCAACAAGGCAGTTCAAAGTGCACACACACCTACACACACACACATATATAAATATATATGTGATCCAGGTTCATATATCCTTGTGGGGAACTATTTCTGTCTACAATGTGGAGTTGTGGGGACCACTGCTTCTTTGTGTGGACATTTTCTGATCCCCATGAGGCGAAATGCTGTTCTGAGGTTATGGGACGGAGGCAAAGACCACCGCGGGAGACCCCCTTAACGGGATCCCAGAGGGCTGTAACTTGGTGGGTCGGTTCGGGGCCATCCCCCCGACCGTGTGCCACCGTTGGTCCGAGCCCCCCGCCCCCCAAGGCCGAGATCCAGGCCCTGGGTTACTCCGAACATCAAGACCCCGTGGAGACCCAACCATAGGAGCTAGGGGTGTCAAACTCGGGGGTTATTTAGCCCCGGATGTCCCCTCCAATGGTGCCAAAGCACGCGGAGATCGGACCCCGTTTGTGGCTCCAGCCCCGGCCCAAAGGTCGGGTGGGCTCCCATTCATTCCCTATGGAGAGCCCTTTTCCGGATGGCTGACAACGACATTTCCGGCTCTCCCGGAAGATCGGGGCCCCCAATACGTGCATGTCATATACCGTTTTAAAGCTCCGAGCCTCCTGATCACGGTGGTGGTCTCGGATCGTCTCTAGGACGCTCCCCCGAATTTCTACGAATTTTTAAAGGATTAGCTGCGAACCGGGCCGGCTTTGCCCCGCGATAAGGCGGTCCAAACGGACCGGAACCCGGGCGAGCCGCACACCGTAGGATCCGGGGCGGTCCGCTGATGGCTGTGGTGGTCTCCGATTTCCGCTGGGACCTTCCCCCGATTTTATACGAATTTTTAACCGTTTTCGGCCCAACCGGACCTCCGGTCCGGTTCCCGGGGTCCCACCGAACCGAGACCGGGATCATCGTGCTCCGGAGACGGCCCCGGTCACGGTGGTGTCGGTCCCGTACGCCTGGGTGGAGGTCCGAAA
>NW_015117895.1:0-12752 GCF_001443285.1 Poecilia latipinna
TATATATATATATATATATATATATATATATATACTGCTCAAAAAAATAAAGGGAACATTTCACTTTAATTTTGTGTGTGGCTCCAAATCCAGGCCTCCATTGGTTAATAAATTTGATTTCCATTGATGATTTTTGTGTGATTTTGTTGTCAGCACATTCAACTTTGTACATTCAATGAGAATATTTCATTCATTCAGATCTAGGATGTGTTATTTGAGTGTTCCCTTTATTTTTTTGAGCAGTGTATATATATATATTTTTGTAAAGTTTTACCACCATTGGTAAAGGAATTTTACCCCAATCATTTTTCCAAAATTGTTTCAATTAAAAGGCACTGACAGGTGTCACTGACTTTGTTTCTCCTGTTCTTACATTTCTTTAGATTGGGGCATGATGTTCAGGTTTTTGAGAATTTTTATCCTACATCCTGTTGTCAGACAGGCTCTCTATAAGCAATTTTAACTGCACTTATTTACTCTGGGGGTTTTTATTATTATTATTCGTGTGTGTTTTTTTTTTGTTTGTTTGTTTGTTTTTTGTTTTGTCTTATATTGAAAATGCATTTGATGAAAACACAGACAACCCGTAAGAGAGCAAATACTTTTTCACTGGCTTGTATTTGGTAAGTGGCACAAAATTATGAGCTTAACCACTGCCAAGGGATGTAGAGCTTTATTTCACAGCCTAACCAGTTCAACAAAGAGTCAAAAACACATTCTTGCATTACATTTCTGCACATAAACCATTCATCTTGTAGTATTGCATTTTTTTTTTCTTTTCCTGAGCTGCAGCAAATGTTACACATACAGCAACATCCACCACAGGTGAACTCAAAGCCCTTCAGACTTGTACAAATGGGTTATTGCTGGCAAGCGGCTTGCTGGAAGCTGCTGGCTGAACTGGGCAGCTCCAGTGTTTGACAAATTAGCTTGTCATCGACATACAGAGGAGACTATCGGTGTTCATCTGCAAATATTTACAAATACAAGAGAGCAGCATAAGGGAGAACGAATGAAATGGGAATGAGTGTTTGTTTCAGGGGGATTTGTGGTTTCAAATATGCAAAAACATTCTGCCGTACCATACCTGTGACTTAACCATCTCCCTTTAGATGCTTGAGAAAAAAAAAATGGTAGAGCGAAATTATTTTTCTACTCCATGCAAAGTTTTGCAGCTCCACCCTTTGCACCACATGAGATGACTTGTCAGCTGACTGGAAGCAGGCTGCTATACTTTTATTCTACTACAAGGAAGAGAGCTGCAAATGTTTGGAAATATTTTCAGTTGAACAAATAAGCACCACTGCTTCTGAAGAAGGCTAGAAGAAGGTATTGTGGATTAATTTACATGAACAGTCGTTCAAAAAAAATCCATCGTTTTACACTTACTAATTTTTAAGAAATCATCCTCAGGTAACACAAATGTTAACTATTACCTACAAACTTTTTGTCATAAGGCAACTTAACTACAATTCTGCATAGTGTGTGTGTGTGTGTGTGTGTGTGTGTGTGTGTGTGTGTGTGTGTGTGTGTGTGTGTGTGTGTGTGTGTGTGTGTGTGTGTTTTGGCTCGTGCAAGTCTTTTTTGATGACAAGCTTCAAATGAAACATGTCCCACACTGCCCCCCTTTCTTGAAGGCAGTGTTGACAACTTGGATGATATCCTGCATCCAAGGAGTATGTGTATTCTGCTGCGCACCTCCCCTTGTGCCTGTTCTCCATCTCACTCAGTGGAATTGTGAAGGAGGAGCTTGCATGCACATTTCTGTAAAACTGCAAAGAAAAGAAACAGCTTGCAACTGTAATTCGGTTCCAATTATGTGTGTTAAAGAGCAGGACAGCAGATTCAGTTTGTTCATGAACATCACAACGCTATAGTTTACTATGAAGCTAAAGTTGACATTCTGTGAGACAGGTAAGAAATCCAACTACAGACTGGCTATAGTAGTAGATAGCCTGAGTAACTGATATCAACTTTTTCAGATACCAGTGTCACTCTAGGTCCAAACTGTTTTTTTCTTTTTTTTGCTGGCATATTTGATCACTTTCGCAAAAGAAGGTAAAACTGTTGCCATGCCATTTCCTTTTTAACTTAAATCAGTTAGTTCATATGTTAGCTATACTTTGGTTTTGTTGTATTCGCACAACAAAAATTTGCAAATCAGGATATTATTACTTGTTGGCTTTTTCAGATTTACAACATCAGAAAGCAAAGGTTTTGAGAAACTAAAACAAAACAAAGACATGCTTTCACTCTAAAATGTAACAGAAAATGTAGCAAAGCACCACGACATACGCAGTCACAGTATGCCGTTGTGACATAGATGAGATGCCCTTTTATTGTAAACCAAAACATCTTGCAGGGGCCACGAGGTAAGAATGCAGGGTAGACAATATTTCAGGATTTTTGTTTTCTCACAAAACCCTTTCCCTCAGGCCATAACACATATGTATATGCTATCATGTTCATCCGTGATGTGCAGGATAATGCAGGAGTAAATACAGGTTTTCCTGCTGAGGTTCAGGTAGGATAAAAGGTGAAGGGTAACCAAACCTACGTAGTGTCAACAGATACCGCTCCAAAAGGTAAAACTGAAAGGAATAACACATGAAAACTTTAACTGAAACATTTACAAAGATGCTTATGAATTCATATATGTTTTGGAGGATGTTGAAAAATGGGACACTTGCTCTCTCATCATGCCACATGCATGTTAACGTGTAAGTTCTGGAACAAACTATCATCAAGACACAGAAGTGGACTTCATCCACCCGTGTTCATGTAGCATGATCAGTGGCCAGCTGGTGTTCATTTTAAATGTCACTACTGAATGGTAGCTGTACACTGACATGCCCATAAGTGAGGCTGTGGAAGAAAAATTCACTGCAGGGAGTAAGCCTCTCCCCCCCACCCCCTCCCTACCATGCACAGGGAGTGCACACTGGCACCCGCAGCTGCAGGGACACTCCTCTGCAGCTGCACTGCCCCCTGCTGACTGGTGAAAACCACATTCTCACACTCCTAAAAACTGCCAACAGGGACTTCTTTCACCCTTTCACGGCATTCATAAAAACAGTAAATTCTCTCTCATATTTAGGACGGCATGAACTATCATTCAGTCCTGTCAGACTGAACATCAGGGCAATGCCAGGAAAAAATAAATAAATAAAAATCTAGCTTCAGAATTTCTTGCATCACACAACTCCTCATTGTGAAATCCCAACCACAGTCATTTGACCCAGTTTGCTTCCGTTTCTCCTCTGCGCGCTGCAGCTTTTTAAGTGTCGAAAAACCCCGGCAACAGCAAAACATGCTCAAGAACACCGGTGGAAATCCAATAACCTGGATTCTATTACGGCTAATGCTGGAAGAGGATTCGCAAAGGTGCTATGAATTAGTGCTGATAAAAACACAAAACATGTTTATTGCTTAATATCCACAGACGCATCCACCAAGATTCTTCTACATCCACAATACGCACATACACACTCATTCAAATCAAGCATTTCCTCTTTAATCATAGCCTTTTTGCAATTACGAAGAACCTTAATTGCAGTATAAGGAGCACACTGTTGGTAATCATGTAAAGGGTTTGGCTGAGGCACTGGATAATTAGGTTTGCTGTGTGCGCCTCACTAATCACATGGACATTTAATGGGAGCGTAGAGCGAAGGACTAAAACAACTGCATTTAGCCGTGATAAATTCACTGATCACTCAGTCAGCATGCACGGTCCCTATTGGCCTGTTCACTCATTATCAAGTTTGAGCTTAGAGAAACACAACACATATGGACATCGAGAATATAACAATCCCTTCGCTGTGAGCGCGCCAGGGTTTATTAGGAGAAATCAGCGATAAAGGCTGCTGTGATTAGCAATAATCACCAGGTGTTCATTACATGTTTCTGCTTAGGGTTCCACAAATGTGCCATTTCTTCATTTGAAAGAATCTTAAGAGTATTTACCGATTTGTTCAGACCCCTTGACATTTACGGCATATAGTTTTCAACCACAGTCTTCAATGTATTAAATGAAGATCTTATGGGACGAACATATGGAAATATTATGGAAATTATCAATGTCTTTAATAAATGTTAAATGAGAAAAAAATATATATATATTGTGCATTTGTGACCTTCTCCCATTAATCTGATGTTCCTGATCAGCCTGTTTGATGCCGCAAAACCTAGACAAGGGTCTGCAGTTCCAGTCCTCGAGAGCTATGACCTGGGGCATTTAGACTCTCCCTGCCCCAACATACCTGGCTTGTTACCAGGCCTCTGCCAAACGCGATGGCATGCTGGGGATTCAGTCAACTGAATCAGCTGTGTGGGAGTCAGGATGTTCCTAAAAGTTGAAGGGCAGTGGCTCTCTAGAACTGGAGTTGGAGACCCCTGATTTAGATAAAGGTTCCAGTTAGACATCAACCCTAAACACACAGCCAGGGATTCAATGGGGGTTTCAAGCAGATTAATGTGCTAGGATGGCCCAGTCCATGTTCAGAACTAAACCCGATTAAGAATCAGTGGTAAGATTTGAAATGGATGGCTTGCATCCAGTTCTAATGAGCCTAGCATCTTTTGGGAAAAAAAGACTGGGCAAAATGTCATTTTATTGATGTGCAGCAGGTAGAGACACAACTCAAAAGTGTTGCAGATGTAATCGCGCCAAAAGGTGGCGCCACATGATGTGGAGCGTTAAGAACATAACCTTTGGGATTTTTAATTCAAATAATTCTAAAGAACTATGCATGATTGTTCTTCCAATTCACAACTATCAACCATTTTGTGTTGGTTTATCAAATAAATTCCCAACAAAATACACCAAGGTGTGTGGCTGTAACGAAGCAAAAAGTGAAATGGGTATGAATACTTTTCACTTGTTATGCAGAATTGACTTCATTTTGTGCTATTAAGAGCATTTGTTTCAGAACTGGTTGCACAGGTGACCTTTTCCCTGTTGTACATTGCCGTTGTACCCTTGAAAAGGACTCAGTTACACACTGGAACAAGCTTTCGTCTCCTGCCAATTTGGAATCTGCTCCTGGCAATGTCACCACTGCTTTTAAAACCTGATTACAGCATATGTGCCAGCTACATGATCTAACGGGCTTATTTAAAGCGAACACATAAACTACATCATGTATCATGTACATTGTGGTGGCGTGACACCTGATTATTCATCACTCCCCAAGCGCAACCACTAACCTTTCCACAGTCAACTCCCTTCATGGTCCCCCATGAGTTTTCTGTCCTATTTTTGAGGAATAATTACCAGCAACGCACATATCAAAGAAGTGGGGTAATGTATGAGACAGTGAAGTGCTTTTTTTTTTTTTTTTTTTTGCTACATTTAAATGTAATATTTTAAGATTACTTTTAAGTAGATAATTGGGGAAGAATTAGTCCAAAGATATTAAAAGAAAAATGGCAGAATTTGCAAGTATCACAAAAATGTTAACCAAAGAATGAACAGGAAAGTAGAGAAGAAAAATTTTGAGAGCTGATTCAAAATGTTTCCCAGGACCCATCTAGGAAAACAGCTTCAGGAAAAGGCAGCTGGTACTGGATTCTGATGAGCAGCCTGCTGACTACAGTGGTGCTACAACTTATTCCCCAGCAGTGTCACAATGTAATGATGTTGGCAGCGATTTCCATTCTGCTCTGCCAGGTTTAGCACCAATCTATTTGTTTTAAACCTCAAACTTTTACGCAGAAAGTTGCATTATGTTAGCTGAAGATAGAATACAAGGATTATAAGATGATCAGCTTTAAGTTTTCCATGGCACCTGAATGTTATAGTCGAACATTGTAAGAAAAAAAAAATATTTCAAGAAACAGTAAACGTCCTTATCTTTTTGTATAGATTGTTTAATAATTATTACAAAACAAAAATGGCTGTAAAATGTATTTTTGCGTAAACAAGCACATTTTTGAAGATCTGCAAGTTAGGTGTTAGTAGTAAGGGCCAAATAAAAATCCTGTTCATGGCCTAAGTCACATTGCTGTTTTATGGCATCAGCAGTAAAAAAAAAAAAAAAAGGTGATTACTAATATTGATCTCAATTGCCTGCTGAGTTGAAGATGTCAAATTCTACACAGACTTAAGAAATTCATCCATATACTGAGAGTGCATGCAGCAGAGGGGAATTTCCTATATGTCACGAGAGGCGAGGTGCACCCTTGACAAGGTTCCAGCTCATCTTCAAGGTTATGACACACAAACATTTACTGTACATTCATACCTTGGGTTATTTTTGGGGTCTCTAATTAATCAAACTTACAAGTTTGTTGACAATGGGATAGAATCAGAGCACCTAGATAAATGCATCTAATGAGCTAGGAAACCCATCCATAAACTTAGCTAAGATTCTTTCCAGAAAACTTCCTGTTGTGAAAAACTGTGCTCATCACCCCCACCAAATGTATCAGCAGGGCATCAAGGAATAAGAAGTGGAATTTATCAAACAACTCGCAGCTTCTTTAGTAACGATGTGCTAAAAAGCCTTTCAATAGATTTATTTGATGTTGCAGCACCACCAAAATGTCACACTGTAAAATGTTTTTTTTTTTTTTTTTAAATCCTGTCTTTAATTTATATACACGTTGAACACAAGTTCAGAGAAATTGTTTTCAAATGTGGCACAGATATATAGCAGCTATTAATAGTTTGTACACCTCCCTTTTACCAACAGGACAGTGCACTGTTTAGTCATCTTCCATAGCTAGCCTAAGGCAAAGGCAAAGTAAGCTACTGCTAAGGCACACCAGGCCAGGGTGAGCCCCAAACAGCAATGAACTTCACATGGAAAGTAAATGTCTAAAAACGTTCATATTTGCAGTCGGATTCGTAAAGAATGAGTTTTTGCTTTTCCTTAATAGTAAGTTGAATCCAATTCATTTAAAACAAACCAAAAAAAAAAGGTTTTGAATTTAAAATTTATAGGTTCACTATTATGCTTCCTTGAAAAAGCTACATAGGATAGATCTGTGGGCTACACAAAATATGGTCATTACATTTAATACACAAAATTATTCTGATATTGAGGTTTCACCCGATCAGTTCTGCCAGTTTTGAGCTTATTAAAGAATACACAGTTTAGGGGCTACGTCACGATTATGCAAATGAGCTTAACATACATTGTGGAAGTTTTTTTTTTTTTTGTTTTTTTTTTTTCTCTCAACAAGCAAAGAAAAAAGAAAGAAAGAAATCTGACAATGTCGGTGCCGTAAGAGTGTCGGGCGTGTTTTCACGAACACCCCATCTTCTCAATGCTACTTTCAGTTCCGAGTGTAAATGCGCTGATATTGTGAGTAATGTGACGTCAGACACAGGACTAGCAGAGGCTCTCGTTCAGCGTTAGCTGATGCTAGCTGACAAACAAATCATGGTCATGCCGAAAAACACACAAGATATAATCATGTACTTACATCGTCATCATCTGCAGATTTGTGATGGACAGTAACAGAACCTTCCTTCAGTCCTAGTCTTTTGGTAAATCCTGCCGTGTGTTGCTAGTTTTCACATGACTCTTTCCAAAAATGATTTGTGCAAACTACAACTTTCTTCGGCAACATCGCGGGGACATCGCAAGCAAAAATAAAATGAAGCCACGCAACTCTGTTCTATGTGACTGGGAGAAAATGAATGGACACATGCTCTGTACTGCAGCCGACAGCAAAGTATTTTCAATTTCCAACAGTCATTACGCAGCATATCCAGCAGAATAAACTTAGCGTCTCCTGTAATGGAGTGGGTGGAGCTCAACTTGGGTTGCCAGGTGAAGGGCTGGGCTTGGCGTTCGGTTACTAGGTAAAATGAATAAATAAATGAATAAATAAATAAATTGCGACAACAATTTGGAAACAGAACATTTTGTAGACACCAGCAGAGCATTTACTTTTTCCCCAAAAAAATTGCTGGGTGTTTTTTTATTTTTTATTTTATTTTATTTTATTACTTTTTATATAACCTGGACATGTTAATACTGAAACATGCAAAAAGTGAATTTTGCATAGTAGTGGATTTTTTTTAAGAGAATTTGCATTTTACAAAAAGGTTGAAGAGTAGCTTATCACAAGATATGCAACAGTTGTTGGCTTTGTCCAGAGAATGTCTCTGTGTGGAGGTCCTTGAAGCACTATTGGAGCTTTACTCAAGGCTAACATTGTTCTTGTGTGCCCTTTTTTCTTCCACTCAACTTTCAATTACTATGCTTGCGTACAGCATCCTGTGAACAGCCAGCATGTTTGGGAATTACCTTTGTGGTTTACACTTCTTTTGAACAGTTTCAAAGATAGTCAGCAGAACATCTGTCAAGTCAGCATCATTGCTTGGCTCATTATAAAACAAACGATTTTAAGTTGACATATAGTCAAAAGCCGTAGTTATCAAAATGAATGTAAATAAAACTTAAAAATACCACTCGATGCGAATATAAGTGTGTTTCCCTTTTTGATTTTTTGATTTACTGAAATAAATGAACTTTATAAAAGCTAACCTACCTTCACAGTTTGAGTTTTAGGGGAAAAACCCCAACACAAAAATGCCCCAAACGTAACAAAAGGCTGGAGACCACTTGGAGAAAGTTTACAGTAACGACTACAGCTTCAAAATTGCGCTTGTGTATGGTCACTCTTAGTGCTCTTTGTCTCTGTCTCAGTGGGAGGGATGGCGTGAGGTTGAGGGTCGTGGATGGAGGTGGGGAGCAGCGAGTGAGATGGATGGAGAAGAGGAGGGAGGCGACAGACGTGGACCGTGCAGGGGTGGCTCAAGCTGTTGGGAGCGGGCAGCACTGGCAGATGAATTACCGGCGACATCTCCATCCCTGCTGACAACGAACTCTCTCTGCCTCACACAGACACGTACGCACACACACGCACACACACACACACACACAAAATAACATGTGTCTCAGTTGATTGAAGCCAGCGGCTCGGCTCCACACCAGGCACAGCAAGAATTGACTGTCACCCTTTTTCTCCATCTCCCCCCTACCTTAAACCACACACACACACACGCACACACACACACACACGCACACATTCATAGAGTTACATATATGTATGTATACACTCTAGGTTCTTTTCTCCTTCTGTGGCCTCCGCTCCTCTCTGAAATGTCAGGCTGGCAGGGGGTTGTATGAGGTTCCTCTGGAGAGCAATAAAAGCTGATTGGAGTTAAAACAGTTGGTCAGGCCTCCCCGCCCCGGCATCTGTTGGATTACAGTCAGCCAACCTGTCATCTGTGAAATGAAGGCCAGCACGGGAGCAGAGAAGAGACCACAGCAGGCTACGGGACAGACAGAACGAGAGATATGAAGGTGATGAGGCAGACAGTAAGAGGAGGGAAGGTGTGGATTTAGTTTAGTTTTGCTGTGTAAACTTTTTAAGAAAAACCTGATTTGTTCATATTTAACAGAGGAAAAAAAAAGAGAGAGAGAAGGAGATTAAAGACAAAAGATGGAAGATCTTAGGGGTTCACATAGCGGGCCAGACAGTCACATGTGACCTTTACATGAACCATTTCGTCTTTTTGCCCTCGTGTATCGCTACCTCTAAGCACAGGACAGCAGAAACAATCCCGTAGATCAACCTTCCACCCTTCGCTGTACGCTTCGCCGTCCTCGCTCCTCCCTTATCTCACTCTCTCTTTTCCTACACCCGTTGCTGCACCCCACACGCTCTCTCCACCTGCTACGTCCCCTGAGGGAATAATTTTCACTCTAACAATTTCAATTAACCTTACCCTTTCATACACACACATCCATGGGCACAGGTCGGCACACCGACACGCACATGTGCAATGTGCAGACGATGCGTTCATGGCCCACAACGCTCCTTCCATATCAATCACTGGCGTTAAGGTCACTGGGCTGGGAGACCGAAGCCTCTGGTTGCTCCTCTACTGACATGGGGGAAAAAATGGCGAGGCTACATACAGCAATGCAATATACATGAGCATGCAGTGCCCTTAAACAAATAGCCATGTTAGGGAGATAAATCCTCTAAAGTAATTAGAGCTGGGAGAGAAAAGGTGTTTAATTTTGTGGCCAATTGAAATGCTGAATTTGGGTTTTATTTTCTGCTGCAGGATTAATGTTTGGACGACGTGGGACGAGATACTGTATCTTCAGGCAGGGATAGATGGTCAGAAATTTACATCTGGTCGTTATGGCTGTTAACATTGCTCTCGGTTTTTTTTTTTTTGATGATTTATTTAAAAGTTTCGATTCCGAAAAATCTAATATACTTTGTCCTCCACTCAACAACACTCTTTGAAAAGCCAGATCGAAAATAAAGTTATACTAGTTTCACTGGGGAAATGACATAAATAAAAGTAACCCAATCAGTTCGTGAACCCTCTTGCTGCTCCAGCATGCATCCCAGAAGAAGCTGCTGGTTCCAGTGTTTTGTTTTGTTTTTGTATTGTCTATGCTCATTTGTGTATTCATCCATGTACACAAGACTTTGTGGATGCAAAAGCAACATGGGAGGGGAGAGGGTAAATTCATACAGCTGTTCTTGAAATCACACTTGGCTGGTGCGTGAATGCCTGCAGGCGGGAAAACTATGATTCCCCTCGTTTTCATTATCATGTAGCTGCACAGTAGGAATGCCAGCCAGTTGGCTGTTTTAGGTTTGATGTGCAACAATGTAGCAAACGCCAAGACTTCATGCATTTTTTTTTTTTTTTGTTTTGTTTTTATGTGCTGTAACGACGGGAAATTGGTCTTATACCAGATTTTGTTAATCTGGCTCACAGCCGTCGCAATCATGTTTACACTCAACTCAAAGTTTTCCTTCAGAGTATCTCAACTCATCTCACTTCAGAGCATGATAGCCTGCATTATGAGAAGATTAAGACTTTGGCACAAACATAAGTAGGCCTAATTGAATGTACTTGTGTGACACATGTAAACGCATGCACAAACACACATCACATCATTTTTTTTTTTTTTTTTTTTTTGCTGTACTAAAATGCTTCCAATCATCATACAAATGCAGGATCCTGTAGAGATCTCCCTGGGCTTATCAGTGTGTAATTGCTGTTGATTGGTGTATTATTGCTCTGGTTAATCTGCCTGTGGGTGGCTAATAAAGGAACTCCATCAGGGATGTTATCAGTCTTCAACAGAAGGTGTCCATGGAACGACGTTCCAAGAAAAGAGAGGACAAAAGGGAAAAAAAAACATGATCTTCAAGTGATTTTTATATATATTTTTTTAAGATAGGAGAAGAAGGAAAATGTTTGTTAAGCGCTAAAAGAAAAACACAGATCAGAGCATAAGACGCGACAGAAATCTGGCACGACGCCAGCTAAGTTGCTCATGTTCAGGTTGTTTCTGTTTGAGCAGGAAAATGAGGACAGTTCAGCGAGCTGGATGTTGTTCTGTCAGAGTTGCGAGCATGATTTTCATCCCAGGAGAATCCCTCGGTGATTGATGAGGCCTTGTTCCTCTGCCACGGTTCTATTTCTAAACACGGGCTGCGGGAGGAAGAGGTGGCTGCAACAAGGTGATTAGATTGCTCTCTATTATCATGGCGGCTTGAAACAGGTATCACCCAAAGCAGGAAACCCCTCGGTCCCAATGCCCTGCGCAATAACAACATGTTGGAAACTGACCCCTGTGGTGTAAGAAGGTGAGCTAACATGGCAAACTGATGTTTCTTTATTCCACTGGGCTGTTCGCAGTGATTGTGTTGGCAGACGCTCCAGAGACTACACTGGAAGCAAACTGGAGACAAAGGCAAGCCAGACAACAGTAAGGACAGCGAGAAGCTGTTTGGGTGAATCTCAGCGGGCTAAATGAGAACATTAAACAGCAGGACACAGAGTTTGATCCCAAACAGGTCTAATGAAACTTCATCTATCTTCTGCTGCACCTTATACTGACACACCACAGCGCCTAAGTCTTTCTTTATTGCAGAGGAGACTTTTAGGTCTTGCCGAAAAGGAACCCGATGAGGTTTAATCTAAGAGCATGCCCTGGAGATGTTCTTTCGACTGCAGAATCAGAACATTTCTCCTGAGTACTAAAGTACTACCTAATGTGTGAAATACATCTTGAGGGGGGTAAGTAGCCATTTTATTGAAACCGTAAACACATAAAAAATAAAATAAAATAAAGTATAGTCCATGTGTTTGCTACATGATTTTGGCAATTACAAAATCTACTTTTGTAATTTTATCTTGAATTGTAAAAAAGAAAAAGAAAAAAGGATGCCGTTATCCTATACTGTCTGTTTCCACAATATTGGAGACTTCATGTTTCATGGTTACTGGGAGCCATACAGTTTCCTGTATAACAGCACCCCCTGCTGGAGGACAGTGGGTAACGATGACTAAAAACAAGGACTTCTAAAAGGCAGCGTTTTTGTTATGGGGAAAGCAAATGTGGCAAAACCTGTAAAACACTGGTTTGAAAGTGAAACAGATAAAAAACTTAACATCATGAGTACATGAGCCACTAACTTTTCATTTTTTTATTATCTTTCAGAAATATATCTTTACATATGTGAAGACATATTTCTTCCATGTGAAGACCAATCTATTAATTGGTGCCATCATTTAATTGATTAATAACAAGAAGCAGGTTCCACCAATTAATCTAGGTGTATTTAATGCAAAAAAAACAAACAAAAAGACTAATAGATAAATCCTATATTCACCTTCCAGGGCAAACAGAAAAAAAGACTGATCACAAAAAGACTGATATATTGAAACGTCATAGGATGTGTTGTATTTTCAA
>NW_015117896.1:0-7897 GCF_001443285.1 Poecilia latipinna
CTTCTTTCTGAGTCACTGATAATCTCCTTGTACTTTGAGATAGTGCGGGCTCGACCTTTAGATAACTAAATGCAAGAAAACAACTGTGATTCTCATCTGTGAGAACAGAAACATTTCTTTATTTAAATATTTACATTGATCAGTCTAAGCTTGAAGGTCTGTGTGTGTCTTACAAGGTTTAGGTCTTTGGTGTTAACAGTGAAGCCGGTTAGCAAACCGATATCCAAAACTGTCATGGCGGCATCTCGATGTTGGTTCTTATATCTGTGCAGAATAAAAATTAAGGAGGAAAAGAGTTGATAGAAATACAGAAATACATTAAAGCATGCATGCACGTTTCATAAACAATATTTGTTAAAACGGTTGCTATGTTGTAGCAGGATGATATTCTTTGCCTCCTCTCTGTGGCTCCTCTGCAGCAGCAGCATCAGTCAGTCAGAAACAACCAATCAGAGGCAGGAGGAGGATCTTAGTGCTGTCAATCAAGCTTAGCGTTAAAAACAAGACCCTCACAGAGATTTTATTGTTTGTACATGTGTTTTGGTGTTTGAATTTAGACATTTTAATTACTGATCAGTCACTACCAGAATTATTTTTTTCCTTACCCATTTTAGGGTTAAATTAACAATTTTCATAAAATGTTAAATTCATTCTAATAGGTCTTACAAAAGCTCTATTCTTATCTTGTATATCTTCTCACGTTCATCTGATGTCTCTGGAAACACAACAAACGTTTATTTGGTAGAACACCACACCAGTTAGGTATGAAACATCCCCAGAAACTTATTAACACACAGCAAGATGCAAAACACAAGAAAACTAACCTGGGAGGAGTTCTACTGTCATATTGAACTTCTGACAATCACTATATTTTTCATTGGGTAAAGCATAAAATAACGACACCATCTGTCATAAAAGAGTGTTTTTAAGTTAGCATATAATACATAAATAAATAGGAAGTCGTTTATGAGATTATGTATTTAAAGTTAAAAATATGTTTGATTTTCCATGAATAAAGCTGAACCCAAACCAAGAAGTGAACATTTGACTTACCGTCACTGTGGCTTCTCCTGGGCCTGTAGCAACGACAGTCACGTCTTGGTTTATATTATTCATCTATAATAATTTAAAATGCAGACAAGCAAAGAGATCAGCTAAAACACATGAAGTGGATTTTTTTAAATAATAGTTTTGAGCCACTAATGTAAGGTAATTTTAGTCATGTAGCACATTTTCAGCAACAAGGCAATTCAAAGTGCTTTACATATGGGAATAATAGTAAATACTAATAGTTTCAAAATGCTTGTTCGAACTTTAGATGTTCTTGTGGCAAAGTAGTTCTTCCTGTTGAAGTTGTATTTCACAGGCTTTGATCTGCCCGGCAACAAGATGTCCACATTTAGATAATAGTCTGGATCTTGTTCACCAGTCCAGAACTCTGCCACGGCCTGGTACGCCATCACAGTGGCCTGCAGAGACAAGACGGACATGAAAAACAAATTGTCCTGAGTACCAAGAAACATCCATCCATCCATCCATTTTCTTTCACCCTTGTCCCTCAGTGGGGTCGGGAGGGGTGCTGGTGCCTATCTCCAGCTAACGTTCCGGGCGAGAGGCAGGGTACACCCTGGACAGGTCGCCAGTCTGTCGCAGGGCAACACAGAGACACACAACCAAGTACACTCACACCTAGGGACAATTTGGAGAGGCCAATTAACCTGACAGTCATGTTTTTGGACTGTGGGAGGAAACCGGAGAGCCCGGAGAAAACCCACGCATGCACAGGGAGAACATGCAAACTCCATGCAGAAAGACCGGGGCCAGGAATCGAACCCAGAGCCTTCTTGCTGCAAGGCAACAGCTCTACCAACTGCGCCACTGTGCAGCCGTACCAAGAAACAAACCAGTGTAATTAATACCACACAGCTTTGGTTTTAAAGTGTGATATAAGTGTAACTGGCTGAATGAATTAACTGTGGTTTAAATATATTGCTTATCAGCTGAGCTGAGGCAGTGACAGCCACACTTGGCGAGAGTTGGAGTGACCTCAATCATCCTCAACAAATGGGGTCTTCCACCAAAAAAATAATAAAAAAGAAAGCCCCTGTACCTCTTTGTGGAGGAGGTTCATCTTCAAGAGAGGAGAGCTTTTTGCATTTCATAACCAGAAAAACGTTTGCTAGTTTATTCCCTTGTGAACGCTTACAGCAAGGCATTTTCTCTGTATTTTGTTTTTCAGCTGCAAAACCTGCTCAATAGAGGAGGTAAAGTAATGTGTACATAAGATAATCGCAATAGACAGATTTTTCCTGTGGTTACCACTATGTTTTATAAGCAGGGAGGACATACTGGATTTTAAGGTCAGGGCTAATAATAATCCCCCAATATTTCCAATTAGACTCCAGGTGATTACCAACTTGAAACCTTAATGCTGTGTCCTTAAGATAATCCAGAGTTGTCACTCAACGGGAAATTCATCTTCTCAACACAACAAACTGATAAAATCCAAGTGTATAAATTTGCCTGAGAATATAAAGAAAGGTAAACATTGTCATAAAGGTAACCCCCCCGCCCCTCCCCAAAAAAAAAAACACACAAGTTTTTCATCACCTGAGTTGATCCAAAGCCTCCATTTTCTCTTAGCTGTTTGTTAAACCACCTTGCAACTGGCCAGGCTTCTTTAAATGCCTTTACAATGAAAAGACACTGGATGAAAGCTGTCAGATAAAAATGAACATCTGTCGTGTTTATGTAGTACGTAAAACATGCCGACCTTGAATCTGACCAGAGCCAGGAGAGCGTATGCTGTGGCTTCCACTGTGTAAACACGACCCACTGGTACCGGCCAGTGGGACTGATCTGAGGACGACAACAAGACTCAATCTCAAGAAGCCTTGTCTTGGTCTGTGGTAAAGACCAAGACAACTCTCTCGTCTTCTCTTAGTGCTGTAGTTGAGAGGTTGCATGGTCTACACTGTTTCATTAGAACTGCTCCATAGTGTCTGTGTTACTGTGTGATCGCACCTGGAGAGGAGAAACTGTGCAGGATCTCCAGGTTCAGCTTGTTTTCATTGGCCAGGGCATACGACGCCATGGCAACGGCATAGGGATTGATTAAGGTCAGCAGGCGTTTTTGGAGGTAGCTCACTGCTTTGTTTATGCTGTCTTGTAAACTCTGGACAAAACAGAGGAAATATTTTAAAATAGGTGAGCAATTCTAGAATATTGGAAGCATTACAGTATACTGTGTTGTGAGAGAAAACAAAGATCCTCACATTAACACTGGCACTACATAACCCGCTTGACTCCTGCATGGCAATGAGGCAAAAGGCTGTCAGGGAGACGTCCGAATCTACGCCGCCGACGTCACCCTGTGGACACACACAACCTGTTCTTACACTGATACTGATTTACAAATACTACGGTTTTTAAAATGAAGAATAATAGGTCTGGATGATTTCACGGTGCCCACTGTCATCTCTACGTGGGACATTCTTCCAACTTCTCTGAACATCCCGTCAGGCTGCTGTGCGTTGTGAATCAAAAAGTTGACGGCGTCACAGATGACTTTGCTTTGAACGGCCACCAGTCTGTGGGCCAGGGAGAAAACCTTGACAACATACGCCGTCAGCCTTTAGGGGGGAAACGGAGGATGCAGAAAGGTTGGTCACTTCTGAAACATCAAACCGAACAAAAGTCAGATTGTAAGTTCGTCTACGTAGAGGCACGTAAAGCCTCCAGTCAACCATTTTGTCTTCTTTAGGAGTCATACTTTCTTGTGATCTCTTAAAGTGGCTTTGAGCAATGACACCTCTAAAGTTTGGCCTGTAAAATATTTTGGCATAAAAAGTCTCTCAAATTTTGGAGCTTAATTGATTTTCTGTCAACATACATTGTGGGTCGAGTTGAGGGGTTCGGGGAATTTACTTCAGGAATTTTGTGCAATACTAGCAGAATTTTGTTGTTGTTGTTTTTCTTTTCTTCTTAATCTCTGTCGGCACTTAACCCTAAATCAGATCACCATAGTTGACATTTACCCCAGAAAAACGTTCCCAGTTTTCTTATTCAGTTCATTCCTTTCGTTCTCTGTGGTTATTCTCTGTAGATTATAGTCCGGATTAGTTATCTTTTTAAGTCTACCTAAAGAGAGGCAATTTGACTACTAAAAAATACTGTAAAAGAACCATCTATTGATCAATTGATATAAGTATTTCAAAACTTAGCAAATTATTATAGATAGACAATTATGTCTGAAAGTTTTCAGGGCTCACCATGTGCTGCTGTCATGATCAGGATATGCAGCAAAGGATCCGTCTCTTTTACGGTAGCTTAGCTGATTACGGTAACCTAAGCCCAACAAAACAAACAAGATTCACTGACTGAAGTTTATGTTTTGTTGTTGCACACTAAAAGAAGTGTGCAACACATCATTCATTGGTATTGTGCTCAAGGTAAATTTTTTTTTATTTCTTTACACAGTGCAAATTTAAAATAAACTTGATCTCTGATTTTACACGACCATTTTGCACATTAGAATTACACAGAATCTGCTTCAGTCTAACATAGAACAGTTACAACAGGTACCATCAGACGGCCTCCTCAGTTAACACGAAACCTAGGAGTGGGTTGGTATTACCCACAATTCATCTATATGGCATGTGACGTTTTGAATTGAAAGGCAGAAATATGGCGATGTTCGCTGAAGAAACTGTGTCGCAAAACAATATCAGTTTTCAAATGTAAAGTATTGAAATCATTTTTGTCTCACTCTACTGAACATGAGTAAATACTATAAAGATTTTTTCTACATGTCATAATGAAACACATTTGAAATGCCAAATATCTCCCGCAATAACCTTGGGAAGCAAAAATACCTAATACTGTGCATTTAAATCACGTAATTTAACATTCGTAAAGTGCATACAATAGCCGTTGCTTATGCTGGAACAGCGACTGGTCCCGACATGTAACTCATACTGTCCCAGTCCTCCCAATTTTGCACTCAAACCCTTGTGTGCACTTCGTACAGGGGGTGTAGGATGTAGTGCGAGTATCGGGACAGGATCCTTACTGAGGAAGTAATTCAGCCATTTGATTGAGATACGATGTACTAGGGACACACCTAAAAATTTCAGGTCGCCACCCCTCGAGGACTGGAGTTGAAGATCCCTGACCTGGGATATAAATCATCAGGGAAATATATATTTTTATTTGCCCCACCGGTTATGACGTGTTGCAGGGCTTCATCCCGTCTCTCGACCCCCACGGCTTCCCACTGGTAGGTCATGTCCAAATACGTGATTGCAATGACGGGCATTGTCAAGTGGATCATGTTTTCCTCTCCACAACCAGAAGGTTGGTAGAGCAGGCCGCTCATCGACTCTCCAGTGACGGCGTTCTTCAGCTCTTCTTTAGGCTTTTTTCCTGGCAACATTCCCACAAGCAGCAAAGAGACGCTAAAGTCATGCAGGCTTACTTGCATCTTGCAGTCTTACATCCGGTTTTTTTGCGTATCACCTGTAATTGCTATTTGTGTGCTGGTAGTTGAGTTCGGTATGATGTCAATCAGAGGAATGTTACTGCGGAGGAGCTGCACTTGTTTACCATCTGGATTTAAGAAAAGAAAAAGATTTCATAAGGATTCAGTATCAACCTTCACTCTAATCTTTCCTTTAGCGCAGTTTGTCTGATGGTCTCAACTCAGTGCTCTCCATGTACCTCATCCATTCATCGTAACTTCAGAGTCATCCCACTCATTTGAATAATAAAAAATGGAAATAAATACACTGTTAATGTACGCTGTAGTTTATCAGAAAGTATCTGCGTGCTGAGCTATGAGTACATAAAAATTTTATAAATCTACAAAGTCCTGCTTACCTTTTCCTTCGTTTTCGGGATCCAGGTTTATAGTTTGAGGTGCTTTTACTAGGAAGCCTTCCGGCTAGAAAAACAGCAGTGAGGAAACATATCTAAAATATTTTATTAGTTTTTGTTAATGTAATCATTTGAAACTGTTGAAAGATAAAATAGGCTGGCTACGCACTGATCATTTCTCTTACCACAACCCGCAGCTTTTTTGTAATTCCATCTCTGAGCATGGTATCCTTGACAGCCGCTTTGACCTCGATGTTGAAATCTCCTTCTCTCATCGGAATAATAACAAAGGGAACTGATTGTGTACTCGAGGCCCCAACTTTGACCTCCTGCTGATATTTCCCACGCCTTGAAGCTGCGCTGCACACATGTTCTGCCTCAAGTAGATCCACACGTACCTTAAAAACAACAGACAGATAAAAAGGTACGAAGTGACTATTCAGTTCAATTAATTTCAGATGGTTTTTGATGCTCAGTAATGGACTGGGAATAAAGTAATCCCTGGAAGGTCAGTGGAAACATTTTTTAGAAGACTCATTTTCTAAGTGTCGAAAAAACATTTTCTCTTGATTAAAAACTTATGTGCAAGTAAAATAGAAATCTAACTCAAATATGATAAAGCTTTTTCTCTTTGAGGAAAATTTTTTTTCCTCAAAAAAATGGATTGAAAAAAGGATTACAATGTGCAAAGTTTGATGAGTTTCATTTTTTCCCCAGTATTTGACAATAAAAAAAGCAAATTATTTCATTTCTCCAACCTGCAACAATGGGTGGATTTTGACTTACGCAGTTACGAAGAGCAGCATAGAAAGGGTGAAGAAAAAGCACCAGATTAACACATTTCCAATTGCGTACATCCATGTGCAGTCAATGGGGACTTGTTAAGAAGGTTCAGCCTGCTTAATGCTAACAATAGGGAGACTGTGTTTCATGCTTTTGTTGAAGACTGCTCCGCAACTACCCTAACCCATTATTTAAATAACTTCTTGCACTGTATTAAGTTTGCAAAGGAAGGACTCCTGATTTGAGTAAAGGCAATCACAAAGTAATAATCAGTGGCTAATCCATGCTTAAATACTTACAGTGGCAATATCAGGACTTTGGTTGTGCAGAATGGCTTTAATTTCTATCTGCTCTCCTCGAACACTTGAATAGGGCAGTTTGAGATCAATGAAGAAATCCTTTCGAACAACAATGTCCAAAGGGTCGGCCACACAGAGGCCTTCAACAGCATAAATATCACAGAAAATAAATACACAGGGAACGCCTAAGGGACTTAAATCTACAGAAAAAAACCAGTGAATTTTCTTGATGTTGAGTTTGAAACACAACTAAACACTGAAGCCTGATGTTTAATGAATTCTCACCACCAGTTTTGGACAGACCAATCCCTGTGAACCGCCATGTTGTGATCGTATCCTGCAGAGCCATTTTCTTTACGAAGGAGGTTGTTTCGCTGAAACAAAGACACATTTAAGACTGAAGCTAAACTGATAGCATGATTCTTTGTGTTTATTTGTAAATGTTTCAGTGAACCCACCAGTTAGGCTTGTCTGGAGGACATGCTGGCAATTTGACATCGGACCACAGCCAGCTTTCAGGGAATTTGGTGCGAGAGACAATATCATTGGTGTCCATGTAGCTGCTGTCGTCGCTCTCACCTCGAGTTTGATAAAAAAATAATCACATTTTATTACTTTCAAACAACAAAACTGACAAAATAATGATGCTGTCGCCTCTCATGTCTTGTTCCAGGCGCTTATGTGATGGTTTGAAAGTTGGTTATTGCAGAGATACATTTATTCTTTTGATGTTAGGAGGTTGTAATGCTTTACCAGCACTTTGGGCTGAAGATGTTAATGTCTAGCTGATGTAATGGTTAGATGCAACCAGCAGGGGGAGACTAGCGCTTGCGCTAGCTATATTGAAGAGCACCGGAACTTCCTCCTTAGATAATAATAATACAGGTGCTGGTCATAAAATTAGAATATTGTGATAAAGTTCATTATTTTCCATAATGTCA
>NW_015117896.1:12427-12749 GCF_001443285.1 Poecilia latipinna
TGACATTATGGAAAATAATGAACTTTATCACAATATTCTAATTTTATGACCAGCACCTGTATACGCTGCAGAAGAAGCACCTTGTCCGGCTCTTTTATTAAAATATCTCCCTTCTTCAGGTATGAGTATATATAAAAACACACCTGTAGACTGCAAATGAGTTTATTAACTGTCAGAAAGATTGAGTTTTTTATTTTATTTTTTTTTGACGCTGTGGATGTTAAATTCCGTTGTTAGCTCTGTTAGCTCCATTGTTAGCGCCGTTGCTAACATACTGCTAGTGAGGGGTAGATGAGGCGTCACGTTTCGACCATAGACATAA
>NW_015117897.1:0-12748 GCF_001443285.1 Poecilia latipinna
GAGTGAATTTTCAACAGATTTCCTGAAGAGGACCTTATGGCTGCCATCTTGTCAACGGTTAACCTGCTGCTTTTTCAGAACACAACTAGTACGTTTATTTTGTGTATTTGAGAGTTATTCTGATTGCTGTTGGAGATATTATTAGTGAATATTGCAATGACAACATCAGCTGTCATATATGCACATTTTCTTCTGTCTTCTCATTTTCATCTTCCATCACTCTGTGACCTTTAACCTATTTGGCAATTTTATTTATGTCCGACGGCAGCTGGAATATATTAACCAACAACGATTTCCCTTCTGATCATACTTTGCAATAAGAATAATGCACACACTGATACTGCGACCCCATTCCTGAGTCGCTGTCTTTCCAACTGTCTTTTAAAGCTAATTGGACATTTAGTTTCACAGCACCGCTCACAGTGACGATGTGAAGAATGAAACCTTTCATGATGTTGTTTCTGCAACCACATAAAAAATGTGACAAGCACTTCTCATAAAAAAAAAAAAAAAACTTTGATCAGACCAAAAAGAGGGTGCCTGGATTAAAACCAAACAGCAGTGAACAGGAGCAATTTATGTATTCATATTCGAGTGTTTTTACACTTTAGATTGCAAATTTTTACTGTGATCATTTGGTTTCAACTATGGAAAAAGAAAACCCACTCCATTGTGCAGTTTTTTATTACTTTTAAATGGTTTAGTGAGTGCTGTTTACTGATCTAATAAAATGACTTTATATAACCAGCTCATCAGAAGCTAAATTATCTCGCCGCTTTTTGCCCACAGCTCTCCCAGTGAGACTCACGGCGAAATCTCCCCGTGTCAGATTTAGAAGTCCAGTGAACGGCTCCTGCTTTAGATGTGGACGTTTTAGAGGACTGTTGACGGACACGATAAATCAACTTAAAGAGTGAAACTGCATGGACAGGCTGGGGGAGATCGGGTGACATCCCAGGACGGTTTTCAATAGCGAGAGTTTTGCCTAATTTGCACATATTTGCATCAATCGACACTTTTTACCCCCTAAACTCTGTTAAAGTTTCCTCCTTGGCAAGTAGAAGACACTATTAGCATTAAAGAAAAGAAAACTAGTATTTTTCATTCAGGACTTGCGTTTTTGTTTGTGTCTATTGTGCCTATTGCTTTAAACTGTATTCATAGTCCTGCTATTCAGTAATACCTGCAAGGATGTACAGTATGTTCAGTATTTCTTTACGTCTTCCTCAGCCATAAATGTACATTTCAGATCATCCAAGTACTGTATATCTGGTTAGAATAATACTTTATTCAATAAATAGTAACACTTCAGAACTGACTTTGATGATTTATTCATAGTCAACATTGTGCAACCCAAGTCTTCAATAATAATTTAATCATGTTTAAATGTTTTCAAAGCACTGGAAATCTATTGCTGTTCCATCAATGCTCAAAATCTTTCATAAAGCATTTTGAAAAGATACAGAGTTGAAAAGTCCACAATCACAGTGACATAGAAAGTAGCTGGTCCCTGAACTTGATTGTAGATGTAGTTTTTCTCTCCTTCATTAAACAACATATGCTCGAGGTTCCTAGATTTGTGACAGAGAGAAATCTATAATCCAAGGAGAAAGGATGGAGTGTTTCTAAACAAAAAAATAGGAATGGATGTAGCAAAGCGCAGAATGTAGAAAAAAATAACTAACTCAACCCTATAGTACGCATATTTGTGTGTATGTCTTAGTTTCTGATCGACACAAAAGCTCCTTAGTGGGTGTCCTGTCAGACCGACAGTTCCCGATACCACACAAATAAAAGAAAAAAACTCATAGAAGTGCACGTGACCCCACCGGACTTGTGTGGTCCAATGGACTTTGTCTCTTAAGATTGTGGGGCAATTAAAAGAAAAGTCAACAGCCATCATTTTAGCTAACCTTTTGGGCACGTCAACGTTGTCCCTTTCTGAAACAACTTCTGCTTCTCCTCCAGTTTCTCCTCAAGGCACTGAAGAAGGATGGGATCCACTTTGGGATCGAACTTGTTGGCAAACCAGTGACCGTAGTTGAGCAGCCAGTGCAGTTCGGCCGCCCCAAAAATGCAAACGCTGCGGACGTGCTGCCCCGAGCACGGCGGGTAAAGGTTCTCCTCCAGGTACTGCCACTTCACAAGCCTCGTCTTGCTCATCAGGTCTGTGATGTCGGGCTGGGACCTGGGCACCTCCCCGGGAACGCCCGGCAGTCGCACAAGTGTGGCCCAGAAGTGTTCGTCTGGAGAGTAGGTGTCCTCCGACCAGGCCAGGAAGTCCCTCACTACAGCCGACGAGTTCATGAACTGGATAAACTCCCGCGAGAGCACAAAGTAGGCATTGCCGATGAACATCTCTATGTTGTGCGGCGGTGGAGACTTTGCTTGCTGTGTTTTCACCGGAAGTTTCTTATACTCAAAACTGGCGTCCTGCAGCTCGTAGCGGTACAGAAACCGCTGCTTCTTGTGCTCACTGGGTCGACTCGTCTCCAACATGCTGGAGCCTTTCAGCCCCCTCAGCTCTGACACCAGCTCCATGTTGGACTTCAGCGGGAAGTCCTGGCCGCAAAGGTTGATGACGTACTTCCACTTGAACTCCGATGTCAGAAGGTCCGACAAGCAGTTGAGGTCGGCCTTCAGGCGGCTGATGCTTGCGTAGAAAACGGTCTCGAGTTTGCTGGAGATGAAGACGTTGGGCAGGCAGCTGGACAAACCCTTCATGGCGGCAACGAACTGAGCCGACGACTTCTTGTCATAGTGTATGCAATAGATGTTGTTGGGAGAGTACACCGCCCTGAGGAGTCTCTCCACCATCCACGCATTTTTATGTACAACCAAAGAGTACGCAATGGGAAAAATCTTCTCTTCCTCGGAAACACACAAATCATCATAACCCCTGATCTTCCTGAAGACAGGGCAATTTCCTGTAAAGTCGATCAGACTTTCATCTTTATCTTCCACCACAGTTTTCCTTCTGATGATGAGGGATTTACCCACTTCTACTGGGTCCATGTCATAAATGGCTTTGCAGCTGATGTTGTGCTTGACAAATGACTGACTGGTTGGAGCTGGTGGAGGATCCAGGAACTCAGGGATGTAGATGTACTTGGCGCTGACCAGCAGCAGGATAATTACCGTCAGCACGGAGAGGAGGCTGGGGATGAACTTTTTCCTGAGCTTCAGCATGAACCGCTTTGCATTCATCCTGTGGGAAAACAAAACAAAACAAAACAAAAGAAACACACTTGAGGAACAGAAACCAAAACATTGAGTGGTATTTTTGATTAAAAACACAGAATAAACATTTGAAGCAAACCATTACTGTGGAATTTGTTTTCTTTTTTGGGTCTAATATGACTTGAATATTTGCACCAAGAGTCAGTAAAGTTTTAAACGGGGCCACGTTTCACCCGCTGCACTAGCCTTTCTTTTAGTCAAACTCTGTTTGCGTTTGGTATCCAAGGAGTGAATGGATTCGGTTTCAATAACACAACGTTTCTTCACCTTTTTTGAAGCCCTGCCGTAAACGTCCTTCAATCAATTATTAATGCTGGTGTGTCTCCACCAGGCTGGGAGAGCTCAGCCTCTCTTCAGCTGAAATACAGAACGTGTTTCCTACATAAGACATCCAGATGGGCAACTCAAGGCTGCAATGCCCAATTTTCAGATAGATTCAGCAATAGATTATGGCTGGGTGGTCACCTCAAATTTAAATTTATAGCTATTATTTTAAAAAAAAAAGAAAGAAAAAAAGATAAAATTCATATTATAATTTGGGGTGTGATGACATCTCATGTCATTTCCCAACTCATCCAGTTGTTTCCAGACTTCACAGTTTTCAGCAGTGAAAAAACAATACCAGAGATTAGAAGTGTAATAAAATGTCAGCATGATTCTTGTCAAGTGAAATCCATCCTGTGAAGGTCAGTCCAGACCCTGTCAGTTTGTGACTTTAAGTTTAGCTCAGTATTATGAAACCAGAATATGACTGTTTCAAGCAGGAAACACTGTTTCTGTGTTTCGGTATTATTTTAAGGCATAAAAGAAAGTAATTCTTTGTGCTGACAAATTAGGCAAATGAAAACATCCTTTGCTAGCAACACTTGTCTACAAAAACTCTTAAAGGTCTAAGTAGTAAAAAGAAACGATGAAACAACGACAGACAAGACAGGAAAGCTGACCGTTGGCGACGGTGAAGCTAGCATACACTGTAGAGCTTCCCTGAGTTGTAGTTTCTAATCAGCTAATTTTTACTGTATTGGCAAATGTTTAAACTGATCGAACCTAAACCTGATACATCTACACTCAGAGACAATTTAAAACACAGGTTGAGATTTCTGAATCTCAGTAATTCTCTTGGTGAAAACGCAAAAAGTTAGTTATTATTTTTAGCATTAAGACCAAGTTGAAGTCTAGACGAGCTCAAATAAACCACTGACTTCTCAAAGTTAAACTGAATTTTCCAGTCATTAAATATTCACTTCATCTCAGGTGCTTGTATTGTCACACCCTTATTATTAGAAAGTCATTTAAGCAAAGCTAAAATGACACCAAGAATGCTTCATCTATTTGCACATACTTTTTCAGAGGATAAATACCTTTATAATAACCTTTGTAGTTTACATTATCTTCCCAAAACAAACTTTTGAACCATCATTCTCATTCAAGTCTGACTTGATTTTTTTTTAAAAACACACCCTACAGATTATTTTAACAATGAACTCTGTTCTCCTTGTTTTAAAAATAAGAACACAGAGCAAATGATTTGGCTGCTTCTTTTAGCAATCCGGTCCCGATTGGTCCAAAAAGGATATTTCAATTCACTTCAGCAAAATCAGAGAAACCTCAAGTTGAAATTACATGAAGGTGTCATAACGTATGTCACTTTCTTTAATGAAAAATAAACAATGAACTAATAATCCAAACAGTGGACAATGCAGGAACCAATGGGAAGCCAGGAACATGAGTAGGAGCAACAGAAGGAGCCAATGAAAAACAACGAGATGAGGGAGATTATGTAAACACAAGAAGGAGTGCAAGTGACTAAGGAACCAGAGGAGTTGATGACAGGTGATTAACAACAGCTGGGGAACGGAGGAGGTAGAGGCAAAATGAGGTAATGATTAGCAGACTAAGAGTTTAAGCTTCATCTCATTCCTGTGAGCCCACAGCTCAGCGTTGCTTGGCCTTCACACCAAATCATACTGTTGATCTTTATTTTGTGTGGTGTGAGGCAACTTCCTTCTCTTTTGAACTTCCTTCTGGTTTGAATCTTTGAAGTCAAACCACTTTTAGTATTTTGCCTCTTCTCGCCACCGTGGCTTTATGTAGTGAATAATTAACTGAGTTCTTTCTGGGTCTAAACAAAGGTCCATGGATGAGAAAGTTGGCTATTCTTACGTGCTCCTGACAGTTTTTGGTGTTTGGGGCAGAGAAATCCATCCTCTATCTTTCTGGTTTCTGAGGTGCGTTCTGTTTCCCTCCTACTAATTGAAGTCATTTTTTAACAAATGACACAGAATCTTGTGGTTTGTCCTAAAGAGAACAAACCTTATGAGCTTCAGTGGAGATTAAATCTGAGATCGTTAAGATGTAGCAGTGAAAGAAAGATGCCCAGCAAGTATGTCTCACAAGATTTACCAACATACCAGAGCTGATGGCAGGATAAACTCCCACACACCCATTCCCTTGAATACATTCCTATTGCTGTAATGCATTTGGAAACCCTAACTAACTAAAATTGGGCCACTGCCTGGACTCAGCAGGGCCCAGCGCTAGCACATACAAAAACACAATGAGATTTGGCAGCTGTGCTCAGGTAGGGCATCTTCAGGACTCGCAGCATGAGACATGGCTTGAGATGCACCGAAATGCGAAATAAGACCTTACGACCAAACAGATTTGACACATTCACTCCTCTGTACCCTTCCGTCCAATCAACCAACAAAATACAGCGTATGAGAGGCAAACGGATGGCTCGGTTACAGGAGGTGAGGAGATATGATGTTGTGACACAATGCAAAGTGTGGGTTTCTTTCCTCTGACTTCAATGCCAGGCCTGAGGCAGGTTTCCTCCATTAAAATAACTCGGTTGAGATTAAAGTAAAATGTAAAGCAAGGAAGCTCGGAAACTTTGTGTAATCTTTGAAGTGTGGCTTCTAAACATTATAGGAGTGAATTACGCTGAGGTGGTGTGAAACTCAGCCTAGGTTTGAATATGGAAATGGTAAGTGGATTAAAAACGCTGTGGCATGAAAAAGGCTTGGCCACAGCAGATGTACTCTCTTCTTGTTTTATTTTTATTTTTTTGTCATATTTAAATGTTTCAGATGATCGAGCAAATTTTAATATCAGACAAAGACAACCGGACAAAATTCAAAAAGCAGTTTGTGAATAATGATTTCATTTATCAGGAAGGAAAACCCATTCCAACCTATCCAACCTTTTGAGGGAAAAAAAGAAAAAAACAAAAACTAACGGACTCCCTACAATTAATGTTGTTTAACCACAGTTTTGGGAAGATGTATTTCATTTTACTAGCTACCCCTTCGTTACATTATGAAAAATCACATCATGATCCGACAAAAAGAAATAAATAAAATCAAGAACTTAACAGAAGCAAAGTCATTGGCATCTTTTCAGTCTTGTTGGGGTTACAAACCATTTCTAAAACTTTGGGAAGCCACTGAACCCCAATGAGAGCCATCATCCACAACCGGAGAAAACGTGGGACAGTGGTCAACTTTCCCAGGGCAGCCTAAAGAAATGACTCAAAGAAAGTATTGAGAACTCATCCAGGACGTCACAAGCACTGCTGACCTTACTTGACCTTACATTTAGGGTCAAAATTTGTGGTTCAACAATAAGGCGCAAGCAGGCCAAAAAAAAAAGGGGGAGTCAAAGGAGCTTTCCGAGGCTGACCAATAAGAAGACAAAGGCCAACAGATCATTTGATCCACAAGACTTTAGGGGAAAATATTCTATATTCACTATAGACAATGATACACTGCAGATGTTCTGTCTGAAAAAAGAACACCACAGTGGTAGTATGATGGTCTTGAGTTACAATGCTTTTCAGGACCTGGATGATAAAACCATGAATTCTGCTCTCCACCTAAACACAAGCCAAAGGGTAATGGTGAGTCTGGACTGTCAACATTTGGATTTTAATCTGAGACATGCTGTGTCATGAACTTTAACGTGAATTAAAGTCATTCTGCAAAAAAATAAAAAATTTCGGCTGTCACTTATGTAATGTGCTAGCTAAATTGTGAAAGAAACTACGCTGTGAATCTCATAGCAAACTGAGTGGCTGTGAACAGCCACACAGGAAGAAGAGCCACAACATATTTGCTAGCAATAAATCCTCTTACTTCGACTTTAACTGTTTGATATTTGGAAGTGTGTCCAACACAAACTGAACATCTTCGTTCACTTCCTCTGCTGCCATCACCAACCTACAACCTTATACAGGCAGACTGCATTGGTGAAAACAACCCGGAAAGTCAACGGCATCATTCGCAACTCCTCCTTCTGTTCGCTGATTGGCCAGGATGAAACGCATCGGAATGGGACAAATCCCAGATGGCGTATTTTGTAGTGGGACAACATGTATATTTTTATATCTATCCAAGTTTTTCTATAGCGAACCATCCAGGAACAAACCAACTTTAAAAAAGAAAACTGAAACATTACAACTGTGCATTCTTGCTGACGCCTCCTGGTGAACCACAAATATTAAAGCGATGTAATTAGCTCTTCCCCAGAACAGCCCCCAAGGGCGGCACTGCCAGTTATTAGGTTCAGGGGTAAATCACCTTTTTCCACACAGGGCTTTGGCTAGCTTTCTTCTCTTCTTAAGCAAATTTGTCATTTATTCACTCGAGTTAACATTGACTGAGATTAAACTTTGACTGTTAGGAAAAATTTAAATGTGATAACACAGAAACAGAAGACAGTTGTGGGAGGGAAAATACTTTTCACATAACTGTGTGTCGCGCCCAGAGCACACAGTCCCAGTTACCCAGGTGCACTCGCAAGATACAGTGATATGAAAATCAGTAGACACCTGGAGATTAAGTGCTTTGCCCATCGACATGTGGTGAGGGAAACTGGAATGGAACTTACGTTTCCACTGAGCTCCAGCCAATCTCTTACCTAGCAAAGCTAATAAAAGAAAATTGACTTTTTAAAAATAGGTCAGAAAGGTAATAAAATCTTTTCCAACGGATTTACGACTCACATGAGAACATGGAAAACCTTCAAACATTTCAAACACATTTCAGGTACGTAAGTGAAGTGAAAAATAATGTAAACCTGTTTAGGTAAGGGGTGATTATAGGCTTAAAACAGGGTTAGGTTGTTGAAGAATAACTTCAAGCTTTGAACATCTCACATAGCTCTGTTTAGTCTGTCATAGAAGGCTGAAGGAGTATAGCGCAACTGCAAACCTGCCCAGACATGACGGTGTGTTTAATATAAAGCGGCCAAACAAACAGATAAAAAGAAGAAGCAACCGAAGAGGCTTGTGGTAACGCTAGAGGAACTGCAGCTCAGGTAGATGAATCTGTTGACAAGACAACTAACTCCACAACTCCTTAATAAAATAATCGGGGTGTCCCGATACAATTTTTTCACTTTGCAATACGATACAAATATTGCAGCTTTGAGAATTTGCTGATACTAATATTGACCCCAAAACAATATCAGGATGAATCATGCGCACTTTTTACTACTTATTTTTCCATGTGGGATGTTGGAAAAGGTTTGATCAGGTGATATTATCCAAACAGAGAACAATACGTAACAATGGCGGACTAAATACTGGAGCAGAGTCCTGTTTATATTGGAGATTCTAGATGCAGACGTAAATAATCTGATACTCGTTTTTTTTTTGGCTGAAATCGGATTGATTTTTATATCAATATCAGATCGGGACAAGTCCAAAAATAGCATTAATAAGATAGTCTTATAATGGAACAAACAAATGGAAGAAGGTGGACTGGTCAAATGAGACATACTGACACTGGACGTCTCCATGAACACACCGTCCACATGCTGAAACATGGTGGTGGCACAATGATGCTGAGGGGATGTTTTCTTCAATAGTGACAAAGAAGCTGCTTGGAGCTGATGGAAAGAAGAATTTAAACTGAGGTCGAAATTCATCTTCTAACGGTACAACATCCCTAAAATAAACCTGGTTGAGATCAAGTCATAGTCTTTTAAAAGTCTCTGAGTTGAACTGAGAATCAGAGATGTTAAACTTGCTGGTCGTATACTCTGTCAATCCGATCTAAAGGGACTTAACATATTTCACAAAAAAAAAAATGGCAAAGATTCTGGTCTCGGTGCGTTCATGAGGTAAATTCCAGGTAAACTCTTGACGTGGAATTGTTCAATAATTCCTGTTACTGGAATTCATGCAAATGCAAGTCACAGTTTTCAGGTTTTTATTTGCTAAATGACCATGGTCCTGAATCATCTTCAACTCACTTGGCTAATGATTCTCTGGTTTTGTGTTTTCCTGTCAAATGAAATCCCAGGAGAAGACGTTTCAGGTTTTGGTGGTGACATGGGGAAAAGTACGATTGTGCGACTACTTTTACTGGACTCCTGTTGCTCAGCTCATTAGTACATGGAACTGTTTGTTCTCAGGCCACAGTCTCAACAGCTGATTCAGTCCCCGGGGAAGTGCTATAATAAAGACCACAGTGAAATGTTGTCTCTGTCAGCTGCAAGATTACCAATCATTTTCAGCTTTTTTGTGGAACACCAAAATTAGCATAGTGAGAATATAAAAAGATACATTTGTTTAAACTGCCTCATATTAATATTTAACTAACAATACTTTTTATTTTATTTTATTTTATTTTATTTTTTTTACTTTTGTTAGACAAAAAAAAAATAAACGCTTCCTTCTGTTTTCATCTACCAGAACACATCTGAGATTTTTTTTGTGGGAGGGTAAACAAAACACCCACCTTACTCCGGGGTACCAGGCGCCACGTGAACCGCCTCTTCAAGTCATCCTGAAAGTTTTGGCTCAGAGTTGTGTCGAGCAGCTCCAGTGATGTGAACACTGACACTTGAAGGATCGGATCTCATAACCCGAGCTCACAGACGTCGAGAAGAAACACCAAAAGTGGTCACATCTTTCCTTCCTGCGCCCCTACACTTTCTTCAGAAAACTTCGGACCGCCGGCTCGCCACATCATTAACATTATCTTCAGAGACAAAGAGAGGAGGAAAAAAAATTCAAACAGCCTCTTTAGCTGGTGATGTCTGCGTGTCCGCGATGCGATGAGAGGGTTACGGTAACCCGGAAAGAGGGAGGATCTACAACTACACGTTGCGGAGAAGAAGATGTTGCGCCTCCCTTTTGCGGAGCCGCGGGATGATCAGATGCGCCCAGGCGTGAATAAAAGCGCCGATTCAACAAGTGGAGTTAGTAGGAAGGAAGTTCCTGAAGTCATCCTGAACTGGCTGAGGGAGACGAGTTGGTGTGACGCACAGAGGAAACCCAAAAAAAAAAGAAAAAAAAAAGAAAAAAAAGTTTTAAGGGAGGGGAGATGGGTTGATGTTTGGGTAAACCATAAAAGGAGCCAAGAGGTCTAAAGCAAAAAAAAAAAAAATAAAAATAAAAAAAAATAAGAGAGAGAGAGAGAGAGAGAGAAAGAAAAGCAAAACGGAAGAAAGAATTCGAAATACTTTATTGGTAAATGTGGGTAAAGGGAGATCATCTGCAAATAAAGGAGCGTGTCTGCTCTCAATGCCCTCATTGTCTCCGGACCTGACTGCGCCTTTGTGTGCGGTGGAGGTGGAGGTGGGGAAAAAGAAACTGGAAACTTAACTTCAGACCCACAGGGATTTTATTATTGGGAATATTATCTTACACACAAAGAGCAGCAGCAGCATTCACGCCAACATTTTATTACCACACACGTATATGCGCAGTGATGTGCAATATGCCAAGTGATATGGAAGTCGTTTATTTGCAGTAATTCAGTTCATTAAGCGAACTGATTGATCTGATTCTGTCCGGGATTTTGAAGACTTTTTGCATGCAGCTAATAAAAACCACACGCACCCCTTCTCTAAAAGTTATATTACATTGGAAAAGTTATTTTTTATTTTTATTTATTTTTTATTTTTAAATACAGAAATATTGTCATTGCGACATTATGGCCAATTACCTGGACTTAGTGCTGACTCAGTCATTGTCACATTTCTCATTTTAAAAAGCTCAATTATTTACCACTAAATACAACTGACTTTTTTTGTTTGCTTGTTTTAAAGGGGCAAGTAAAATAAACTTTTCTGAGATTTACATTGTGTTATAATGTTATTCCTTCGTCTAAAACGTACCTGGAGTTTAATTCTTTTATGCACGTTCTGACGACTTCCTGAGGGCGGAGCTTCAGAAAGAGCAGGAGCTTCTTAAAGAGACAGAGGCCCAAATTTAATGTGTTAAATTACGTCATAGAAAGTCATTTCATATATACAGCATTTTTATAACCACTGACGGTAACAAAGTTACTTAATTGTGCTATAAAATGGCACCATACTGGAAGATATGAAGAAAAGGAGGAAGGAGGAAACTTGTTTTTTTTTTAAACAGATTATAGTTTTAATCATAAACATTGTTTAGTCATAAGAAATGAAAGGCATGCTGCTTAATGTACACTGCGTTTGGAGGCGAACAGCTCAGATCCCTGTGTTCAAAAACAACAGTCACATGGGTCAAATCTAATGCAGGAGGCATGAGAGCAGAAAATCAGCTGAAAAGTTTCACGTCCAAATGAAATCAATCTGCTGGGAGAAAATGGAATCACATCATCTGACTTACATTTAAAGTACTGAGAAACACACAACAGTGATCCCGAGTTTCTTCTTTTTATTATTAGAAAAAACACAAGAATGCATGAAAGTGTTAACATGCCTGAGTGAAACAATCCAAATTAAAGCAGCAGAAATAAAAATGTAGAGCAGAACAGAAGCAGTTTTTATTGACCCGCTACATGTGTAACTGCAGCAAAGGTTTGCCCCAAACAGGAAGAGAAACTGACTTCCCACTGACATTAGACACATTTAACACCAATGAGAGCTAGTGATGCTATAAAGAGCAGCATTAACTTCTCTGAGAGAAAGAAAATCTGAACGTCCAATTCTCAGTGGGTTGAATTCAGTTGCGCCCTGGAGACGGTTGGGAACGGTTAAATGATCGTCCAGCGCTGACAAAGCAATACTTAAAAGAAAGAGCAAAACAAGTCCACATGTTGGAGGGGATCAGACCAAATCCCCTGACATCAGAACCCACTTTTAAAACACAAAGGGTTTATTTTGTGCTCGCCAGGTTCCAATTATCCAGAGACATGCAAGAGTTATGCTGTTCAGACAGAGTACAGCTAAGAGTTGGCTGCTTTGGTAATGAAGCACAGCATTTGTTTTTCCACAGTTATCTACGTGTACATGTGTTTTAAATAATAATAAAAAAATGAATAAGTACAATAATTAATGTAAAAAGTAGATTTGGATTTCATTCACTCAGAAAAACCAAAAACACATATTCAGAAAAATCTGGCCATTTGTGAAAAAGTAATAGACTCTGTCACACGACAATAAAGAGCATTTGAAGCAGAGCAGGCCTAACAAAGCAACGCAACTTCACGGCAATTTCTTACTGGAGCATGTTGCCTTCTATGAATGATGACCATGTAAAAAAAATTAATAATAAATATATATA
>NW_015117898.1:0-5180 GCF_001443285.1 Poecilia latipinna
ATGTCTTTGTTGGTCTGATCAGCTTGAACTAATGTCAGAGTCCTCTGAGTTACAAGGTAGGAAACCTGTAGGTTGTTCTAGTTTATCAGTTTTGCTTTTATTTTTGTTTTTTACCTTTATGATCAAAAAGAAAAACAGATATTCTAACTCCTGTCTATAAAATCGCTGCAGTTTAATGCATTATGATGATGACAGCAATGTGCACAGACAGACACTAGGTGGTGCTAGAGCGTCTGCCTGTTCTCTGGGAAGAAATGACCCTTTGAGTTTTTCTATCAGTGTATAGTTTGTTGTCCAATGTTTATTAGTTACTGAGATTTTTAAGCATCTTTTGGTGATTTAGGTGAGCTCATGTAATAGACTTGTGTTGCTCTCACCAGGTACTTTCTACTATAATAACTGTCTGTCTGGGGATGGTTGACTGTAGCTGTGGTTAGTCACTGATTACTCAGGTTTAGTCTGATCTACTTGTTTGTCTGGGTAACCTGCTTTGTTACAACATAAAGTTATATTGTGCAGAATGATGCACTGAAGCTGTGACTTCAGTGCATCAGGCTGAGTCTGCAGGCTGATGGACTTTTACAGCTGAGTTCTGTCCGACCACAAGGGAGCGACACTGAGCCGTTTTTATCGCCTCAGACGTCCCAGCTGCCATCCAGCCAGATGGATCTTTACTGCAGCAGACAGAACCTGTCCTGGTGGCACATCCCCTCTGAGAGTTTCACTTCCTCCTGCAGAACCTTCGTGGTTCTGTGGTTTATAAGGTCAACATGTCTGAGACCTGTAACTAAAGTTACAAGAGGCATTTTGACATTTTGACTTTTAAAGCTCGTCTTAAAACCCATCTATTTTACTTAGCTTTCAACACCAGTGGGATTTAGTTTTAAATTGTATGTTTTTGTTTTTAAACTGTTTTTAAATTACTTTTATTATGTTGTGTTCTTAAATTGTACAGCACTTTGTATCAACTGTGGTTGTTTTAAAGTGCTTTATAAATAAAGTTGGTATGGTATGGTATGGTATTAACAGCTTTGGGTCAGACGAGCCGGCGCCGTACCCAGTGGGTCCTAAACCATTGTGCTGCCACTGAGTCTAACTCATCAGATTTATCTTTGCTGCATCATTGAAGCCTCACAGCGTCGCTTGGTGGGTCCTGGTTTGGTCGGGCTCTTCCTGTCCCACAGTAAAGATGGCGGACGTCACTGATGAAGGATGAACCTGTTGGAGTCCAGAACCGTCTCTGCTCCCAGGGTTTACATCCCTGCTGGTATTTTCACTGTTCATTCTGAATAACACTGTTAGTTTTTACTTAAATCTGCCTTTTTAATGCTCAGACAAACACGGACATTTTGTACATTTTTAAATTAATCAACTCAGTTGCACATTCCTTTGGACCGGAGTACATTATTTTTATAACTACATAATATTTATGTTGAATGTTTTCCCCTGCTCTTCAATATGTGTTTATTTTTTATTCTATTTTTATATATTGTATTTTTCTATCTTTATATGAATTATTGGTTTTTGATCCATAGAAAATTCCCCATTGTGGAACAATAAAGATATTTCTATTTTATTATGTTACTAAGAAACCATAAATGGTGGTTTTCACTTCTTCTTTCTTCGTGGTTTTAATTTCCCTTTTCAAATATTTCATAGCACTAAAGAGAAAGTTAACTGGCACTTTCCCAGTCTAAAGAGAGGCGATGGTTGATGCTGGAAAACGGCCATTTAGCGGCTCGTCTCTCCTCCCCAACACATGCAGCACCACACATGGGTGGAGGTCTGGGATGACGGACCAAGAGGCGAAACCAAACCCAACCTGAATTTTATCTCAATTTGTCTCCAGAAGCAGCTCTTTGTCATTAAAGATGTGGCTGTATAGCGACCCCTGCTGGCAGTTTTCAGTTTGGAATATGAGGTTAAAGTACAGCAACACGGATCAGAAAAGAGGAAGAGTGTAATGATCAAAGGAGGAAGGTGTTTGATTGAAGAATCGTAACGTGTGAAGAGAGACAGGAAACCATCGGCGCCTCAGCATGAAGGTCCATCACAGTTTGTTCTGCCTGATCTTCTTCTGTGAGTCCAACAGAAAAATGTTTGGTTCTTTCTGTAAATGTTAGGAGATGGAGACTTTACACTGAAACTGATCTGGACTGAATTTGAGGATCTTCAGTTTGTATTATTAAAGTTTTAAGAGAATAAAACTTAAAGTTCAGTTTAATAATTTACTTCATTTCAGCTGCTTGTTGTTACCTTTGATATTAGCTGAAATTGTTAGATCATCATTTTTCAGTCCCTTTGGTTAAAAGCAAAATCATAGCTATAAACATTGTGTTTAGAAAAGTTTTTAAAAAGTAAGAATTACAGATTTATGAAACCAGCAGCTGGTAAAAAATAACTTTTGATTCATTTAGCAGCTTAAACATCCTGTTTTGGTCTATGAGAGAATGATTTCTCTGCTTTGAACATTTTAACTACAGCATGTTGAACTGATGTGATCTGAACAAATTCTTTATTTCCAAGAAAAGGAACATGTGTGAAGCAGAGCATGTTGTCCTACTGGAAGATCTGATATTAACAGTTATTTTCTGCAGCCTTGCAGGTCAGAAGCACCAGATCTGTTGGAACACATTATGGAGTTTCTGGAGGAAACATAACTTTTCCATGCAGCTTTCTCTCATCTGGAAAAATAAAGTTATTCTGCAGGGAAACCTGTGAAGGAGGAAACATCCTGATCAGAACGAGTGATGACGCAGCTCAGATCGGACGATACAGAACTGAATATGAAAGGGAAGCTTCCAGAACTTTCCCGGTTCTGCAAGTGAGCATCTTAGAGCTGACCCGGTCCGACGCCGGTCGGTACCAATGTGGTTTGGAAGATTCTCCATCATCAGATTCATTCCTGGACTTCAGACTCGTCGTCGTAGACGGTGAGTCTCTGACGAACTGAAACCTGGTGCTGCCCTGCCTGCATCCTGCTGCTCTGACTGACCAGCAGCTTTTGGGAAATTTGTTCAACTTTTCTGGGGAACATAAATTATTTAAATCTGTGAAATTCAAATCAGCCAACACACATTTGGGTTTTTGCTCATTTGCTGAAAACATTACAGATTAGCCCACCATTAGTGTTTCAGTCAATCACATTACATAAACCTTGATCTTGGTTTTGGATGGTTGTGGCCATGTTTGTGTCTTAATTTGTTCTTTTTAGTTTTTTTTCTCTGAAATAAAAGTTGTTAAAAAAATCAGTTGCTTTTAATCCTCCACATTTTCAAAGCAGGTTCAACTACAAACCCTTATAGAATGAGATGATGAATCAGTGAATTCTGATGGATTTTCTGTGTGATCAACTGGTCCAGTTACAGGCTGGTTGAACTGGGCAGTTCCCAGTTTAGCTGTGGTAAAACTGGAGTTAATCCTAAGAGCTTCAGAAGAAACAAATGGATGATTTCTCTGTTTTCTTGAAGATGTTTGACCTCCCATGTAAAAAGCTTCATGGTTGTGAACAAGAGAAGTTCAGATGATTATCAGACCCAGATGACTGAGACTCTAATGAACTGGGATTCATGTGATCAGATTATCATGCTGAGATCAGAAAGTAACTGATGATTATTGATTGGTGATTATTTTATCAGCTCTGCTGGATGGAAACAAAGTTCCTGACCTCCACAGAGACGCTGGCAGCTCTCTGACAGTTGCCTGTTTCTTTGAAGACTCTGGATGGAAACGACTGTTCTGCAGAGGAGGATGTGGATCAGATGAAGTTCTTGTTCAGACTGATGCAGTCAGAGCTGACAGAGGCAGGTACGGCATTGAATATGAAAAAAGACGAAATTCAGCCGTTCTGTTGGTGACCATCACACAGCTGACCCAGTCTGACTCCGGTCGGTACCGATGCAAACTGGACAGAGCGATTCGATCAGATCTAGACAGAGACTTCAGCATCACCGTCACTGATGGTGAGTTTTTGAAAATATGATCTTGTGAATATTTCTACTGGAATCTTCTATTGGGTCCTTTTTAGGGTTTATGTCTTAAAATATGAGGAAACGTCTGAGGGACGATGTTTGCTGGGAAGCCTAACCTGGACTTCCTCCAGGGGGCCTGGACCAAACTGCCAGTTATTCTAATTTTCCAGGCTGTTCTTTATTTTGTTGCTTCTGTTTGTGGCTCCTTCGATTAAATGCAGGTTTTCTCGGATTATTTTCCAGTACCTGATCCATCAACCTTCACACCAACAGCCACGCAGAGTTTCAGCTCCACTTCAGAAAGTTTCTCTCCTGCAGTTTCCTCAGAAACCAGCAGTCTCTGTCAGGGGATGCAGAGAGCAGCCGACTCTCAGTCCAACAGCAGTAAGATGTAGAGGCTGTTTGTGATATTGGTGTAAATACATGTATGACTTATTCAAAGTAATGATGAATGTTTTGTTGCCTTTTATCAGAAATCTGCCTTTAAAGGTCAGTGGCTGATTTCTTTCCACCGTAATTTCATCTTAATAATCCAGACTCTAATTAAATGATGCAAATAAACAAATAATTCAATTCCTTTTTTAAATAAGAAAATGACCATTTAATTATCATTTAATGATAACATTCCTGTAGTAAATCTGAACCAGAAGCTAAAGCCTATTTATAAACAAAGATGTTTTTATCTTCAATGCAAAATGAATATATTTCTGTACTGTTGTATCATAATTACTGCTCTGAATGTGTTTTTAATTAATAAATTGGTTGACAATTATTTAAATAATCGATTAATCACAATTAATATGATTAATCATTTCAGCCCAAGCTAATTTTATTGAAAAAATTTATTCAGTCCTAAGACCTGAGAGCACCTAGGGGGCGCTGTTGGTCTGAAATAGCAGCAGCAGGTTCCACCAAACCAACCAGATCTTCTCTCTGCAGACGTTCTGCTGATGGTCCTGAGTCCGCCCTTCATCATCGTCATCATAGCTCTGGGTCTGCTGCTGTACTGGAGAAAAACGACAACAACTGCTGAAGCTCAGACAGGCAAGACCACACACACAAAGAGACACACACACACACAGAGACACACACACACACACAGAGACACACACACACAGAGACACACACACACACAGAGACACACACACACACAGAGACACACACACACACAGAGACACACACACACACAGAGACACACACACACAGAGA
>NW_015117898.1:11686-12732 GCF_001443285.1 Poecilia latipinna
ACACACAGAGACACCAACACACCCACACACATACACACACACACACACAGAGACACACACACACAGAGACACCTACACACCTACACACCTACACACACACGCACACACACAGAGAAACACACATACACACACACACGCACAGACACACACACACACACACACACACAGAGACACACACACACACACACACACACACACGTCGCTGATTATTCCTGTGTTGGATTGTTTTGGATCTAGTTTATCTTTCTATTTTTCTTACGGCTCCTTGACCAAAATTCAAGACTAATTTCGGACATAAGCAGGACTTTTAAATGAAAATCTACTTACAAACATGTAAGATGCAACACAAAGTGATCATCTGGTTTGTGTCTGTTGTCATGGTAACTAGGACCCCGTCTGTCCACCCAGATCTGCTCTGAGTTTCTGTAACTGTTTTCAAACAAACATCCAGTTTTTCTTTATTTCAGCTTCTTTGATCAAACCCAAAATAATTCTGGATGCCTTTCATTTAATGTGCAAAATCATTTTTCAGCTCCTGCTGAGCAACCGGAGGAAACTCCTGAGGTGAGGATGAAGAACTTCTGAATGCTTCCTAAAATATTTCACAAACTCACTAAAGCTGCAATCACATCTCGTCTCGTCTGAAAGGCGGCCATGTTTTACGAGAACGCCGGCGAGGAGGACGGCCTGTGGCGCTGTGTCGATGTGGAGCTTTACGAGGTTTACCATGAAATCGCTCTGAAAGCAGCAGCTGAAGGCGGCGGCTCTGAGCCTGAAGCTCAATATGAGTAAGAATGTTTTATTTCACCTGGAACCACAGAAACATCCCAAATTCAACCAGAAAATTAAGATACAAAACATTAAAAAAGCTTTTATTATTTTATCATACAAACTGTTTTCATAGTGACTATTATGATGCTTCGATCAAATTGATTTCAGTATTTTTTTTATTTCCTCTTTTTTTCTTCCTAAAATTAGATGTTAAATTCAAACCCAGTTAACAGGCTTAAGGCAACAATCTGTAATAACAGTTAGTTCATATGGAG
>NW_015117899.1:0-12716 GCF_001443285.1 Poecilia latipinna
GAGTCTCTCTCTCTCTCTCTCTCTCTATATATATATATATATATATATATATATATATATATATATATATATATATATATATATATATATATATATACCAGACAAGACCCAAGGTGTAGGTTGTGCAAGGAGGCCTCTGAGACAGTCCAGCACATAGCAGGGTGCAAGATGCTGGCAGGGAAAGCGTACATGGAACGACATAACCAAGTGGCGGGCATAGTGTACAGGAACATCTGTGCCGAATATGGACTGGAAGCCCTAAGATCAAAGTGGGGAACACCCCCAAAGGTGGTGGAGAATGACTGAGCTAAGAACCTGTGGGACTTCCAGATCCAGACAGACAAGATGGTAATGGCGAACCAACCGGTGGTGGATAAAGAACAGAGGAAAGCCGTTGTGGTGGATGTAGCAATACCAAGTGACCACATCAGGAAAAAGGAGCATGAGAAACTGGAGAAATACCAGGGCCTAAGAGAGGAACTGGAAAAGACCTGGAAGGTGAAGACCACAGTGGTGCCTGTGGTCATCGGGGCCCTCGGGGCAGTCACCCCCAAACTGGAGCAGTGGCTCAAACAGATCCCAGGAACAACATCAGACATCTCAGTCCAGAAATGGGTAGTTCTAGGCACAGCCAAGATACTGCACAGAACCCTCAAGCTCCCAGGCCTCTGGTAGAGGACCCGAGCTCAGAGGATGAAAGAGACCACCCATGGAGGGTGAGAGGGGAATTTTATATATATATATATATATTTACTTATTAATTTTTTGTCATAGTACCACCAAGAATTTAAAGAATTTAAAACTACTTTCACCCCTGATTGTATGTTAATACAATAACAATGAAGTTTTATTTTATCATAAAGATGCTGTCATTAAAATGTTACTTAGTCCAACTTTTTTTTTTTTATTTATCCCAGTGTTTTTTCTCCATGTCACTCAACATTACCATTGATAATCATTTTCTTAAGGTGATATTTGGTTTGCATGACCATCTGATGATGTCCTGGATGAGAAAGTTGAGGGAAAAGACAGAAAGAACAAGCCTACAAACCAAGTTTTTAATTAATTTAGTTTGGTTTACTTCACAAAGTGAACAATCTGAATGCCACAATTTCCATTACCTGTACTTATCTTTTTCTCAAATGACTGATGTATCATAAAAAAATGTCAAGTGGCTCTAAGTGTATGTCAATCTATTCTTTACTTCAAAGAAATAAGAAATCCATGTTTATGTAAATGACAGTTCTGAAATTTGTCATGATTTATGGTGTGGTTTCGTGAGGTGAGGAACATAATGCAGGCAGACCCTGGTTGAAGTGATGAATGATTTAATAAAAGTCCAACAGAGGCAGCACAGGGAAACAGACTGACGACAAAACACGACGAGGATCCGACAAGAGACAAAGACAACAGGTGGACTTAAATACACGAGGAGGGTAATGAGGAAACTAGACACAGCTGGGATCAATCAACAGGGAGGACCGGACCGGACAGAGACTCACAGGGAAACAGGACTAAACACCGAAAATCTCAAAACTACACAGATCACAACAAAATTGAGATGAGTAATGGGATGTAAAGGTTGGAGGATCTAAACTAAATAAAGAGCATAGACGTATTTTGAAGTTCAAATCAGGTTATGTTTTGTCAGAGTCAAATCACATCACAGTTATAAGTTGTTATAAATGTTTAAAAAATAGCTAATACTTCAAAAATCATCTACTAAGTTGGAGATTTAGGGACCATTCTTCTAATAATATCAGTTTTTGTTCATTAAATGTTTTTTGGTGTTTTTTTCTGGTTGAAATAAAATGATGAAACACTTTGGAGCAAATATACACAGTATCAGTCCAAAACTGGAGGCCAGAATGGCAAATATCTCCACAGCCACAGTAAATTTTCCAGGAGAGCTGACATAAGCTGGGATGAAGGTGATCCAGACGGCACAGAATATCAACATGCTGAAGGTTATCATCTTGGCTTCATTGAAATTATCAGGTAGTTTCCGAGCTAGAACAGCTAACACAAAGCAAACACAGACAGCAGGCCGATGTAGCCGAGCACAGCCCAGAAACCAACAGCAGAGCCTAACGCACATTCCAGGATTATCTTCTCCTTGTAGGTGCTCAGATTTTTCACTGGGAAGGGAGGACTCACAACCAACCATATGATACATATTATAACTTGAATAAAGGTTAAAGACACTACGGTCATCCTTTGTTGAAGAGGACCAATCCATTTCATAGCATTACTACCAGGAAGTGTAGCTTTAAAGGCCATTAGAACCACTATAGTTTTGCCAAGAACACAGGAGATACAGAGAACAAATGTGATGCCAAACGCTGTGTGCCGCAGCATGCAGGACCACTCAGAGGGGGCTCCAATGAAAGTTAGTGAACATAAGAAACACAGAGTCAGAGAGAAGAGCAGCAGGAAGCTCAGCTCTGAGTTGTTGGCTCTGACAATCGGTGTTGTTCTGTGATGGAAGAAAATTAATGATGTAATTATGGCCAGAGATGCTCCACTGATGGAGAGTGTAGCCAGGATGATTGACAGGACTTCGTTAAAGGAAAGAAACTCCACAGGTTTGTGGAAACAAGCATCTCTGTTTGAATTTGGCCAGAACTCTCTGGGGCATGGGAAGCAGTCAGGAGAATCTAACAAAAATTATAACGTTGAAAAACAATCCTTAGTTTATGGATTTTGTAGATATGGATGCATATGAAACATATTAGATTCTACCTGTCATATTACTGATCTCTCCTTCAGGACATGGTATACAGTCATAGCAGCAGATTGGTTTTCCTTTCTGCAACACTTTGCGAGTTCCTGGAGGACAACTCTCTGAGCAAACGGAGACTGGAACCTGCCATGGAAAAAGACAGGAAAATTACAGTTTTTGAACTTTTTTTGAAAACATATTTCACAAATCCTTTTTCAACTTCCTAATCTAAGAAATTACTGTTTTTGGCTATTACTTGTCTGCCTCCTTCCACCCAGGTTAATTTCCTGTTGATACGAAACTCCTGACCTCTTGGCAGTGATGCATCATAATATCCCACTGTTACCAGTTCAATAACTCCACTCTCACTCTTCTGCCAGTTTACCAGCTCATAAAAAGCCACAGGGTCTCCATTAGCATCAAACGACACATGGTAACCATTCTTTGAGAAGTTCACTTTTTTTAGTTCTTTAAAAACCTGCAAAGTAAAATCAAAATGAAAAACTGGAACAATATTTTAAAATATTGTTGAAATTAAGTGTCTAGTCTGTAGTTGCTAATGAAAAACATGGGGATTTACCAGATGCACTGACTGACCTGTTTGGGCTCCAGTCTGATGTTTTTGTCACATTGAATAGTTCCATTAGTTTCCTGACAAACTGCATTGTGAATAGCATGAGCTACAGCATAAACAGCCTTGTACATCATGTTAGTAACTCTTAACTGTGATGTGTCAGTGTACGAGCTTTTAAGGGTTTTAATATCTTCAGTTCCATCACACACTCTCTTGTCTGGGTCAACAGCTGCAGAGACATACAGATACACACAAAAAAGAAAAAAATAACATGAATATTTTTTTTTTACTTTTTACTATGCTGAATTACGTAGGTGCTCCCTATGGGGTTTTTCACTTTAAGACAAGACAATGTTCATGCCAAAAACCAAATACCACAAAAAAAAAAAAAAATTCAGTTAATCTTTTTCTGGACTTCTTAGGGCAACATGCAACATGTTTAAAATACTTTTAACATTCTAACATTAAATACACAAATTATTCGTTGATTAAGACCAGATGAAGCAAACACCATGTGTTTTGGATTTCTCAAACAGAAAATATTACCTATGGTGAAATGTAAAAAAAAAAAAAAAAAGAAAAATAATGTAAAAATCTTGATTTAAAAACATAAATACATTGTTCTATTTTAATATGTGACAATCCTTTTCTGTCATTACAGAAAATTTGAAAACAAATAACGTATCAAAGATTATTTGTTTCTCACTTTCTGTCAAGCTGCAGTTGAACGCCTCCTCCCAGAATTCGGTAAGTACCGAAGAGGCAGCCACCTTTGATGGAGAGAGATCCAGCAGGAAGTCTCTCAGACCTGGGATGACAGATTTCTGAATGGCCATACCAACAGCCCCCGCACAGAAACCGAATCTCATCAGGTCTGAGTCAGTTATCCAGGCCTCGCTCGCGATCCACTGACGAGGTGGAGGAGGGTCCGACGCCAGCTCCTCTAAAAGGACTTTCATTTCACCAACAGCCGTAAATGCCAGAACAACCTTTGCTGTTGATCTGAAGAGACATGCAATGTGTTGATTACATGATTTAGTACTTGAACATAAGCAAATCATTTTGAAGATAAAGACAGTTATAACACCGCTGATCATCTGTAGTTTCAGTTTACGGTCTATCTGAAAAGACACTAGACAACAGTAAAACACAATTGTTCATGAATTCCAAGTGTGAAGGAACCGCTGAAGAATCACAGTGTTCATTCATAAGCCTTTTCTCCAATATTATCGTAAAATGGCAAAAATAACAAACTTACTAACCTACGGATAACATTGGCGACTTTTTGGATCTTGGTCGCTGGATCAGTTCTGAAGAAAGATTCAGTGTACTCCACACAGATCCCCTCTCTCAGTGCTGCTTCAAGAAAAGAGGCCATGCCATTATTTCCATAATCTGAGTCTGAGTGTACAACACCTATCCAAGTCCAACCAAAGTGTTTCACCAGCTTTGCTAGAGCGTCAGCTTGGTAATGGTCGCTTGGAATTGTCCTGAAAAAAGTTGGGAACTGCTGTTTGTCTGAAAGGCAGGCACACGTGGCAAAGCTGCTGATCTATAAAGACAAAACATAGAACACCAAAGCCAGGTGCATACCTGCACAGAGCTATTTAAAAAATTCCAGATTACAATCAATTTACACTTTTTACCAGAGGAATTTTGAAAGATCCCACGATGCGTGACATGATGATGGAGGGAGTGGATCCAGAGTCTCCGACGGCAGCCACCACCACACGAGACTGGGAGCAATTACCGTCTCTGTAGAACACTGGGTCCTCGCCGTTCAATAGCTGGAACGCCACATCCACTGAAACTGGCACCGAGACGCAGGAATCATAGATCCGATGTCCGAGTTTGATGCCGGGCAGCAGATCAGTGCTGTTATTTATCTCCTCAATGGCAAAGATAATAGTGCGAGAGAAACGCAGACCCCTGCCAGTAAGGCTGAACACAACATGCTGATGTTTAGATGAAATTGGAGAGGAAAAAAAAGAGCAAATTCTTCTTGGCATTAAGTAATTATAAGCAAGTCATCTGTACGTCAAAATATTGAAGTGCTTCCTGTCAAGGCATTATCAGGATTTCAAAACAACAACAAAAAATGCATCCAAAAAACAATCTAGATCAAAAGAAACATTTTTTTTTTAACTTCAGCTCCAACTTAATCATATTTTCACTGCAATAACAAAAATACACAATTTAGCTCATTGTGATAGAAAACGTTTAAGGCATTTTAATTATTTGTCTCCAACATAACAGCAAACTTTGCAGCAAACACATGCAAGATCATTTTTCCACCTCTCTTTCTTACTGACCTCCCTGCGCATCTCGGAGACTCGGGCTGGGTGGTGTAATTATAAACCACTGCATAATGTTGGTAATGAATGGAGGAAACACCTCCAATAACAAAGTCCCCATCTGTTGAGAATGCCGATAAATGAGGTTTACCCTGCAGAGTGCATTTCACAGATGAGGCCTCAGCAGCGACACCGGAAGTCTTTGACGTTTGTTCGGAAGGAAATTGTTGTTTTAAGCCATTTACAAGGCCAGGCAGCCTGACCAGTGACGTCAGCTCCAACAAACTCAGTGCCAATCTCAAAGCAATAAAAATGGCCCTGATCCCCATTTGTCAACTGTCTCTACTTGGATCTTTCTGTCCTTTTGCAGATCTATAAATCCCCTCCTCTTATACGTCAGATGATCTTTCTAGAAGAAAGTGTCCTCCCTTTGTGTTTGATTATGAAACATACACAAATATAATTTCCACTTTGTTTTTTTGCTAGTGCCAGTTCACTACTTAATGTCATAACAAATAAGGGAGAGAACATAGGTGATATTTTACATGATCTATAAATCAATAGTGAACAATAGAGGAAGGTCTGTTTATCTGAAATGTTTCTTCAAAAACAACTTATTAATAAATATATATTTTTAGTGTGCATAAACATGAGTCTTGGTTTACACACTGGCAGAGATTTTATATAAAATTAAAAGTAATTCCAATTTGAATTGAAAACGTTTTAGTCAAAATATAAGAGTATTGTACAAAACCATTAGACGAATGAGAATAAATTCATTGAATATTCTTTTATTGGATGAATGTAAGTAGGTTGAATGCGCTTTAATATCAGTCATGTCACATTTATAATATGTTTGTTCCAAAGAAAGATTTTTATTTTTTTATTTTTTACTTTTTATTCATTAAATATTTCTTAGTGTTTTTCTCTGGTTGAAACAAAATGATGAAACACTTTGGAGCAAATATACACAGTATCAGTCCAAAGCTGGAGGCCAGAATAGCAAATATCTCCACAGCCACAGTAAATTTTCCAGGAGAGCTGACATAAGCTGGGATGAAGGTGATCCAGACGGCACAGAATATCAACCTGCTGAAGGTTATCATCTTGGCTTCGTTGAAATTATCAGGTAGTTTCCGAGCTAGAACAGCTAACACAAAGCAAAACACAGCCAGCAGGCCGATGTAGCCAAGCACAGCCCAGAAACCAACAGCAGAGCCTAACGCACATTCCAGGATGATCTTCTCCTTGTAGGTGCTCAGATTTTTCACTGGGAAGGGAGGACTCACAACCAACCATATGATACATATTAGAACCTGAATAAATGTAAAAGACACTACAGTCATTCTTTGCTGTGGAGGACCAAACCATTTCATAGCATTACTACCAGGAAGTGTAGCTTTAAAGGCCATTAGATCCACTATAGTTTTCCCAAGAACACAGGAGATACAGAGAACAAATGTGATGCCAAACGCTGTGTGCCGCAGCATGCAGGACCACTCAGAGGGGGCTCCAATGAAAGTTAGTGAACATAAGAAACACAGAATAAGAGAAAAGAGAAGCAGGAAGCTCAGCTCAGAGTTGTTGGCTCTGACAATTGGAGTTGTTTTATGAATAAAGAAAATCACTGATGTAATGATGGCCAGGAATGCTCCACCAACAGAGAAAACAATCAGGATGATTGAAAGGCCTTCATCAAAGGAAAGAAACTCCACAGGTTTGGGAAAACAGGAATCGTTCCTTGTATTTGGCCAAAACTCTTCGGAACATGGAAAACAGTCAAGCGCATCTAAAATAACATGAAACATTTTGTTTTTATGACAAATTTTGAAGACATATTTATCCATAGAACAAAACTTGATTTTACCTGTTATATTGCTAACCTCTCCTGGAGGACATGGTATGCAATCATAGCAACAAGTGGGCTTTCCCTTTTGCAACACTTTACGAGTTCCTGGAGGACAACTCTCTGAGCAAACAGACACTGGAATCTGTCATAGAAACAGAGGTAAAATAGCAACTTTAATTTTTTTCAGTTGTTTTTGACAAAACTGTTGCCCTCCAAACTTCATAATCTAAGAAACTGTTGTGTTAGGGCTATTACTCGTGTGCCTCCTTCCACCCAGGTTATGTTCCTGTTGATACGAAACTCCTGCCCTCTTGGCAGTGAAGCATCATAATATCCCACTGTTACCAGTTCAATAACTCCACTCTCACTTTTCTGCCAGTTTACCAGCTCATAAAAAGCCACAGGGTCTCCATTAGCATCAAATGAAACATGGTAACCATTTCTTGAAAAGTTAACTTTCTTCAATGCATTCAAGACCTTTAAAATAAAAACAGACATTAACAAAGAAACCAGCAACCTCTAAAATTAACACCAGAACTAAGTAACCATGCATTGAGAAATCAATGCTAATGAAAGGTTTGATGAGTTACTTAGCAACAGACTGACCTGTTTGGGCTCCAGTTTGTAGCGTTTGTCACATTGAATGGTTCCATTTGTTTCCTGACACACTGCATTGTGAATAGCATGAGCTATTGCATAAACAGCCTTGTACACCATGTTAGAAACTCTTAACTGAGATGTTTCAGTGTACGGGCTTTTTAGAGTTTTAAGATCTTCAGTTCCATCACACATTCTCTTTTCTTTGTCAGCAGCTGAAGACAAATAAATACACTGCACATTTATTTTGTCTGTCAACCTAACTAATTAACTATTGTTGTGTTGAAGCATATTTAGATGTTTTTTTATATTGATGTCGATTAAATGAAAGAACAAATGACAAACGCAGAAATATATAATGATACAAATAAAGTTTGTGACTCTCCAAATTCCTAAAAATGCCTTCAAGATCAGTGAAATAAAGTATTATGAAATTAGAATTTTTTTTCTTGATTTCCCAGGGTTATATGAATAATTCAAGATTAATTTGATAAACATTTAATGTAATAAATTATTGGTACAAAACTACAACAAATATAATATTATGAAAACTTTGAAATTTAAATTTTGTATCAACAACATTATCATAAAAAATGGACAAACAATATAAGGTTAATCATAAAAAAAGAAAAGTCAGGCTTTTATTGCTTTTGGAACAAAAAGCACTATGCTGAAAAACATCTCAACTTTGGTAAGTTGCCAAATAAATCGATTTGTTTTACTACAGGTAAAACATTTTTGTTTTCAATCGCATGAAAAAATAGTTCTAGCAAATCTGTTAATCTTTTTTCCTTTCTCATGATAGAAAAGATATATACATTCTCACTTTCTGTCAGGCTGCAGCTGAAGGTATCCTCCCAGAACTCAGTCAGCACTGAGGAAGCTGCCACTTCAGAGGGAGAGAGATCCAGAAGATAGTTTCTCAATCCTGGAATGACAGATTTCTGAATGGCTACCCCGACTGCCCCCGCACAGAAACTGAATCTCATCAGGTTTGGGTCAGTTGCCCAGGCCTCGCTCGCGATCCACTGACGAGGTGGAGGAGGGTCCAACGCCAGCTCCTCTAAAAGGACTTTCATTTCGCCAACAGCCGTAAATGCCAGAACAACCTTTGCTGTTGATCTGAAAAGACATTGGAACATGTTGATTTTATGCAGCACTTCTACGAATAGGCCACATGTTTGGAAGAGTTTACAGTTATACAACTTATCTGAAAAGAGGTTTCAGTAAAACCATACCAAACTTGCCAAAGCAATCTCTTTAATTTATAGATTCTCTTTTTAAAATAGTAACATTAAACATACGAACCTACGGATAACGTCTGCAACTCTTTTGATCTTGATCTGTGGGTCAGTTCTGAAAAAGGATTCAGTGTACTCCACACAGATCCCCTCTCTGAGAGCAGCTTCCAGAAAAGAGGCCATGCCATTATTTCCATAGTCTGAGTCTGAGTGGACGGCTCCTATCCAAGTCCAACCAAAGTATTTCACCATCTTGGCCAGTGCATCAGCTTGATAATGGTCACTGGGAATGGTTCTGAAAAAAGTTGGGAACTGTTTCTTATCTGATAGGCAAGCACAAGTGGCGAAGTGGCTCACCTATAGCAAGAGAAGTGCAAAGTGTAGAAAAAAAAATCCAACGTCCATCAGCAGAGGTGTTTTTGGATTTCATCTTACTATGACTGTATTCCTCTTACCAGAGGAATGTTGAATGGTCCAATAACACGTGAGACGCTGATGGAGGGAGAGGATCCCGCGTCTCCGACAGCAGCCATCACCACACCGGACCGGGAGCAGTTCATGCCTTCGTAGAACAAGGGGTCCTCACCGTTTGTTAGTTCAAATGCCACGTGCACCGAAACAGGAACCGACACGCAGGAATCATAGATCCGATATCCAAGTTTGATGCCTGGCAGCAGATCAGTGCTGCTGTTTATCTCCTCGATGGCAAAGATCATTGTGCGGGAGAAGCGCAGATCCCGGGCGTTAAAGCTGAACAAAATCAATCTGGTGAGTGCTGATATTTATTACATTAGAAGAAAAGGCGTCACAAAATAAAAAACAACCAAATACATGCAGTAATACCAATAATTGTACACAGCACATCTAATATTTTTCGGAGACTGAATTTAGATATTCAATGTAAAAAGTGGCCCCAAACCTGTCCAAAACAAACAAACAAAACGTTATCCAAGTCAACTTTACACAAGCAATATAAAACTTTTGTTCTATCCGTCTTACCTCTCTCTGCATCCTTGAGACTCAGGCTTACTGGTGTAATTATGAATCACTCCATAACCTTGATAATGAATTGAGAAAACACCTCCAATGACAAAGTCCCCGTCTGATGAGAACGCAGAGGAACGAGGGGTTCCCTGCAGAGTGCATTTTGTAGACAAAGCCTCAGCAGTTACTGCAGAAGCAAACAAAGCAGCAAGTGAAAAACTCACTGCCACTCTCAAACCAGTGCTTTCCCAAATGCCCATTACTTAAGTGTCTCTGATTGGAAGCAACTGTGTGTTTATAAATGTCGTCCCTTGATACGTCAGATGATCTTTCTGAAACAGGATATGCCTAACTTTCAATTAACTGGTTTACAATTATTTATTTTGTATACAGAAATATAAATTTTCTTTGTGTAAAGGCAGAGACAACAGCCACACAAATCAGAACGATGGAAAAAGATGCTTGTTGTACCACACATGGTCAAGAAACTGAGTACAGAGAGATGGTGGAGTGTTTTGTGGCATGGTGATGGCATGGTGATGGCACAGTCGTCTTTTTATGGAAACAAAATAAAGAATTTGATTGTAGATTTCAAAAGAAAAAGGGTCAGCTTAAACACGGTTTGGTCAAATACTAGTTTTGTCATGGGAGAAGAAGGGAAAGTGGTTAAGGAGTGTAAAATAGCTTGGTGTTCAGCTGGACAACAGACTGAACTGGAGACACAACAGTGATACTGCATGCAGGAAGTGACCGAACAAACTGTACTGCTTTAGGAAATGTAGGTCCTTAAGTGTTTGCAGCAAAATGCAGTTTAAATTCAATAGAGTATGTGTGAAAACAAACCTCCCGACAACACATGAACAGCTCATCTTTGGTAGACCATGTTTATTCAGGCTCGCTGTAGGTAACACAGGAGACCTTTCCTGCACGTTGCCATGGCATTGGGCTCTACGCCCGCACAATGATCTATGAGGAGATCAATAACAGCACAGAGCTACTGCCCGGAATCAAACTTGGCTATCGAATCTTTGATTCGTGCGCTTCTGTGCCCATGGCCGTGCACGTGGCATTCCAACTGGCAAATGACCAGGACTGTGTTTTACAAAGGGAGCAACTGCTCACAATCTGGAGTTGTGATGGTGCAGTTGGAGACTCTGGATCCACACCATCGATTGGGATGTTGCGCATCGTTGGATCTTTTAACATTCCACTGGTAAATTGTTTGCAAAAATTTTTTTTTAATATACCTGTGCTTATCTGTATTGTATTAGAAAAAAAATTGCTATGTTGTCTTTTTTTTTAAATAGGTGAGCCACTTTGCCACGTGTGCCTGCCTTTCAGATAAGCAGGAGTACCCAACTTTTTTCAGAACCATTCCCAGTGATCATTACCAAGCTGATGCGCTGGCCAAGATGGTGAAACACTTTGGTTGGACTTGGATAGGAGCCGTCCATTCAGACTCAGATTACGGAATCAACGGCATGGCGTCTTTTCTTGATGCAGCACTTAGAGAGGGGATCTGCATGGAATACATTGAATCCTACTTTCCAACTGACCTGCGGAGCAAAATCCAAATAGTTGCTGATGTTATCCGTCAGTTTGTACATAAATAATTTTGCTTAAAAAAAATCCACTTCAGACGTACTTCATTATCCATTAATATTGTGCCTATTTGTTTGCCTCAAGAATGATCAGGAAAAACATGTGTAAAGTGTGATATGTGCTAGTTTACATCAACCTTGGCCATTGCCTTTCCTTTGCAATTCCGCTTTATTCTCATCCCTGTCTGGGCTTTCTTCCATTGAGCTTGATTGGTAAACTTTATTTGAAGGGGTGTGCTTAAGACTGGCATGACACTGTCATAAATACGATATGACACCTGTCATGAACATGAAGTCTTTATGAATGTTTATAACTGTTTTTGTGAAGAGTCATTCGATAAATAATGACATTTTTAATGCAAAGTTGCATACCATGCATACTGTATACCATGTCCTGAAGGAGAGATCAGTAATATGACAGGTTATATCATATATTTTTCACATAGATTTGCAACACCAAATACTGACTATTAACAACTGTTTTTGGCCATTGTTTTCAGATTCACCTGATTGTTTTCCATGTCCAAGAGAGTTCTGGCCTAATTCAAAGAAAGATGCTTGTCTACCCAAACCAGTTGAATTTCTTTCCGTTGATCAAGTCCTGTCTACCATTCTGGCTATAGTCTCAATCAGCGGAGCCTTTTTAGCCATTATTACAGCAGTGATTTTCTTCCATCACAGAACAACTCCAATTGTCAGAGCCAACAACTCTGAGCTGAGCTTCCTGCTGCTCTTCTCTCTGACTCTGTGTTTCTTATGTTCACTAACTTTCATTGGAGCCCCCTCTGAGTGGTCCTGCATGCTGCGGCACACAGCGTTTGGCATCACATTTGTTCTCTGTATCTCCTGTGTTC
>NW_015117900.1:0-1366 GCF_001443285.1 Poecilia latipinna
GCCCACAGGATAGGGCAGTATATTCTGGGGAAATCATATAAATCACATAAGTGCAGGCGTTGGGAATAGCAGGGGCGAATACACTCTCCAGTGGAAAGACACTCCACATAATTACTAAAAATGGCGGGTATGGTTCACGCTGGGGTGTGTTATAATGAGACATATGTTTGAAACTGACGCAGATGAAAACTTAAGGTGCAGTAAACATTCACCCTGATAAAAAAACAACAACAAAAAAAAAACACGACTTGGCACAGACGAATTATAACAGGCACCTGTGTTATGTTTTCTGATAAGCTAGCATTAGCACTGTAGCACAACTAAGAAATTATTAAAATTGCATTTTAAAATTCACTAGCAGTGGAAAATTGCAATGAGCCAACAAAACACCATAAAAAATTTTAGTCCGCAAAGTATAGGTATAACTTTTTTACTATGGCTGTATATCTTGACATTTCAAGGGTTTCAACAAACCTGTACATGCTACTGTAGGTAAATAAATATGCCTTCGGGAAGTAACCTAGAAGCCTTCAAACCAGACTTTCCCAGACGTTACAGATAGTATGAACAGGAATGCGAGCTGAGAAACACACAAACATCAGATTCGAAGGCGAGAACGAAGATCTACTGGGTGCCATCAATGCAAAGATGCCTTTTAGGCATCATGGGATGTGTTTGAGTGTAGACTCACAGCTGGGCTCACTGCATGACGGAGGCTGAAACAGAGTAGATGGGATTTTAGGTACAAACTACAAGTAAAAGCTTTTAAAGTGCCTGCAACACTACAAATGCAAACTCATTTTAACATGTGACACGCAAGTATGGGGGGAAATTGTACTGTTAAAACTCTACTATTCAGTTACAATTATATCAACTTTAATATTAACTTCTAGGCATGTTTACATTACTTGCAACTCTGTTGGATGTCTGGCAAGAAGAAAAGCTTGCTAGTCTTTGATGGGGTCAACAAAGTTTTATGGTCACACAACATGCTAAGTGTCCTTCAGCGTCGCACATCAACTGTGGGAACACCTGGCTTCAAACGGACACAAAGGGCATCTGGCCTTGACGCAGAATGACAGGCAGCAGATAGGTTATCAGACTATCAAGATGATTAATGCTGTATCGATTGAATCGGTCATTTCCTCATGAATCACACCCACAGCTGGAAAAGTAAGGCATAACTTGACAACAAGCTCTTAACTTTTGATGTTAATGTTAAAATTATTCACCACAAATCCAAAACTTTTCTTTGTTCCATGTCCCATAATATCTGACCCATTCGAAGACGACAAAAAAGATTACGTAGAAGTGAAAATAAACTTGTAAGAAAGGCTCAGAAACACAGAGGTGGCTTCTGCTAGAA
>NW_015117900.1:6507-12708 GCF_001443285.1 Poecilia latipinna
TCTCAGATTGGAACAAAGCGACAACAGAATCCACCGGTGCATAAAAGAGAGAGGAGGACGGTTTATTAGAGGAGCCGTGACATTATTTTCAGAGAAGCAACCAAAACCTGCTTGTCCTGGTGTAACCTATTGAGCCTCGACTGATTCAGGGCAACTCATTATTCGGTTTTTAACAGAGGGCCTGATAAATATGCAGCTGCCTTGAGCATCTAAATGCTGCACACCAAGCTCTTATCAGATAATATCCTCACAGCTTTGTGAAATATGACTAATGCGGCCGACTGGTTCCTGATAATCTATGCAGTGTTAGTTAGCCGAGCACTTGGCACCTATCACATTCTCCGATCTCCCTCCTTGGTGTGTTTATTTAGTTTACTGGACTTTAGCACAAGATAATTGCAAGGCACTAGTCAGCAAAGGTGGGAGTAAAATGGAAAGATTCAGCTGAGGTTGTCAGGCAGCTCTGAGTTTAAACAAATTTTTTATACGGGAAGTCAGCATGCTATCTTGTGGCATATCTTCCATGATGTAAAAAGGACAAAACCTCATAGTGGGGTTCCTGGTTACGTTTTTAAGGTGGAACTGTGATCTGAAAGTGACTCTGGATTAATTATTTAACACTAGAGTGAAATGCCAGCAAGTGAAAGAGCTGAGAGGGAGTTTTTTTCCTCGTAGCTGAAACCAAACTTGACATTGAATAGCAAACAGGTAAACCACAAGAGGGAGAAAAAAATGTCTTCATATACGTCCTGCAGAGCACATATGTGTTTCCTGTGTGCAGAATAGCTGCGTCTCAACATTTGAAAACTTTAATTACTCCAGATTCTGGTGAAGAATGCTAGTCTACAACATTGTCCTTCCATACATCCAGCCAACCAACCGGTTCAATCCCTGCTACAAGCTGCTAAGTGCTCCTTTGTGCAAGTCAGTAACCTCCTACGCTCTTACCACACAGAGCCAACACCAACACCGTCCACTTTTTCTTAAAATAAAGAAACAGACTCCTAAGTTGTCAACAATCAATTATATGCCCCGACTTCCCATTTGTTTCTTCCAACAACCGAACAGACCGCCTAAAACTGGCCAGAAGTTAATAAAACCTGTCTGTTTGCTTTTAACTCTATTTCAACCTCCTCCCCAGCTTGCTGCCAGTGGCCTGTTTAATTTCCTGCTTGGTGCCATTTGTGCACACTGGCCCCCTATTGCTGAGCGATGCCACGACGGTCGTCCCTCCCGCCCCTCCACTGCTTCCTTCCTCTTAACCCTCTTGCCAGTGGCCCTGCAAACCTCCGGAGGCAGGCGGTGCCAAGCGTTCCAGCTGTTTAAACAGGTCAGTGGTTGGTGCCAGGTGCCGCGAAGGGGAGCGCTGCCATTGTTGTGCCCTATATTGCTGGTTTGTGCAATCTGTGATGATTCCATTGTCTCTGCAGAACAAGGAGCAGGGATTAAAGGTACTGAGCTTTTTTTCAAATTGAAGTTACTGAACATTTTAGCAGTGAAGGGCTGTATGACTTTTAAGCTATGCATTTCTTGAACCTGGTTATTAATCGAAATGAAAGATATTTCACAGAAGAATAGTCTCACTTGAAAATATTAGAAGTTATTGATCAGTTTAGTTTAAGTTCCTGCAATTACATAATCATTTATGCCAAAACATATACTTTATAAAACTTCTTTATGCAAAAAAACAGCATTCAAAACTCAATATTCAAGTTGATGCCCATTACAAGAATCATGTTACAGTCTTATCACAGAAAAATAGTATTTATGTCTTTACAGCAGCAGAAAAAAGAACAAGTAACCGAACCAATAACATGCAATTTGTAGGAAAACACTTAATGCTGAAGAAGAAATATTTTTCATCCCATATTTGTCTTTTTAGATTACCTTCCCATAACGCATAGAAGACGTTCTGCAGAATACATGTTACCCAGTAGAATTATGCATCAGCCTCCCAGACCAATTAGTATAGAATAGTGCAGCATAAATTTTACAGGAACAAAAAAACAAACCATGTTTTCCTCATAATGAGAACATCCTTCCTTGTTATTGTGTCATACTGTCTTGTTAGAAAAGGAAGAATATTTAACAGTTAATATTTCTGTTGTTTTAGTATAAGTCCTCTTGTTAGTTCAAACTTTGTGGGGGTTTTTTCTACAATGACAAATATGTGTTCTAGTTCAGCGGCTGCATCTTTAGCTCTGAAACATCCTAATTGAGACAGATTCAGTGTTTGTTGTATTTAGAAAGATTATTCGAATTGCTGCATACTTGCCAGGTCGTCTCAGACTGTACAAAAAACTAGTACTATTCAAAATATGTCTTACTGTACTTATCTTTCTATACTTTAAATTATCAAATAAAATAAAAAATTTTAATTATTTAAATTGTGTCCCATAAAAAAGCTCCCTCTGGCACAGCTCCAGCATATTAAATCTAAATGCATAAATATGAAAAATCGCTTCGTGTCAAAAGGGCCATCATGTCAGGCCCAGACTGAACAAATTTACAAATCTAAAATTGTGAATCAAGCACATTAACCTCCTGGCTCTAACGCTGATTACATTCCAGCCAGAGGCAACTTTAAACTTTATTGTTTTGACCTTGTTACATTATGCCACTTATCATGATGAAGAATAGGTGTGACTAACAGGAGTTAAAACTAATATTTGTTTTACACACTAATTTTGTACATAGAACATGTATTTTAGTTCCAATTAAAATCTCAGTGGAGTTTAGCAAGCAACAGTTTTAAAACTGTGATCAAAGGACAGAAAAAGTTTTTTTTTTTTTTTTCTGGCATGCTTTCCAAACAATCGCTGGGCATGTAGAAAGGGTCTAATGGTTGCTATGGAGATGCAACTCTTTCCTGCAGTTTTCTGACAGTGAGCTCATGAGATTGCTTGCCTCTTTTACCATCCTCCTCGCTGTGCTTGGTGGAAAGATAAACCTGGGTCATCATCCAGTCTTGCTCGTCACAGTTCTGGTTGTTTCATTTTTATTTTTTTCCCCTTTACTATTATGACTGTAGATTATGTCTACCCTGTAAAAGTAACGCATTCTTTTATCTTTCCTGTTTTGAAGAGAGGCCAGAGAAACAAACTCATGTGCCTTGTCATAACTGCATTCAAAGCCTGAATAGCTAAATAAAGATTAAGCAATAATTAGTAGCAACAAGTGGGTTGATTTTGCAGCTGTTCCAATAGGTATAAGATGCATTATTTATTCAAACTGCACTGTATTCAGTCAATAGATATTAAAAACAGCTAAAATAAGTTGATTTTCCTATTGAAATAGAGGTTTTTCAGTTTAAAAGAGAACATTAGATAATGTTCATGGCCATTATGTCCACTTTGAGCCACTCGCTGTATTTGTACAAAAGAAAGTTCATCATTCATCCAGATGATAAAAGCTCAAACACAAGGAGACAGATGAATCAACACACATTTAAATCCCACCAAAGGGGGCACTTAGCGTTGATGATAAGTCTGCCCCTGATGGCAATGCCAGAGATAGTTCAGTGAAATTACAATTCTAATTTAGATGTGCTCCATTTCTGTCACACACAGTTGAGATGTATTAAATCCAGCACAAGCGGTTGCGCATGCCAGATACGAACAAAAAGCATGTTTTTTTTTTTGTTTGTTTTTTTTTTAACGCAGGTCTCCTGATTGATTACAACGCCGTGGACATCGGATTCAGCTGAATGACCGACCAGCTCTCCTCCCACTCACGACTCTGAGCCACTCCTTCACAGATGTTCCAAAGTGAACTTAATTTATAGACTTGTCCAGATGATCAAGCAGTGTGTGAGTGAGGCCTTGGCTGTGCTGACCTGTGTGATGAGGCTCACTGCTGTGCACAGCGGACAGTGACACAGGCAGGAGCAATCACCACATTGAGGCTCGAGTGTGTATGAGTGTTTGCAATTTGCTCCAAATCTGACTGGGCATTTCTTTTTTTTTTTTAAACTCCCAGCTAACGTTAATCATGACAAGCTCAGTTCTTCAGCCTCAAATTCGGCTTTCACCGCCATCAATATGCAGCCTGCTGATTCCATCCGGCCCACACATACGTGATAATGATAAGTCATGGTAGGCGGTAATGGCAGTTTCAGTCTGGGTGCAGGATTTTAATTGGCTACTTTAGCTGTCAGAGAAAGCAGGAGCCTTGATTGAGCCTTTGATTTGGCCAGAGTGGCACACCGAGAGCCTTAATTGGCCTGTGGACCAAACACCAGGAAAACACATTAGTTGAAGTGCTCAAGCATGAGCCCTCAGAATTTATTACAAGGGTTCAGATAGCTGAAATGTCAAACTCAAAATGTCATTAAACTTTAAAATAAATTAGGAAGTAAAAACGCTGAGACTCTTTGGCGTAAAGTCTTTTGTTTTAAAAACTATTCACTTGAGATCGAGCTGGTCATAAACAAAACAACTTTTTTTTTTTTTTTGTTGCAGTTTTTCTATAAATTATCTAATCAAGATAAAGTATTTATCATTCCAAAAACAAGATCTCATCTCATGGCATCGAAGTAACTATTTAAGATGACAAAAGCAGAAAATTGGTTGTATTAATTTGTGGGAGTGGCAAACATGCATGGAAACATTCAAAAACAGGATGACAGATTAGTAGTAGCTTGGTGTTGCCGTCCCTGGTCGTCTCCATCTGGCACAAGCAAATCAGGCTGAACTAGTTCCAACACAAATAGCTCAGAATCTATCTGAAAATCTGTCTAGAATCTCTCCACCGCCATAGTGTTGACTAATACCAGCGAATCATCTGGATTCACTTGTAAGAATTAGAATTTTATTTTTTGAAAATATGTACCTCATTACCCTGCTGTCTTATTTTGTTAATACACAACAAAAAGAAATAAATCCCCACTGTTTCGTATCTTTCAGACAGATTATTACGAAAAGCAGTGAAGAGGTTTCAACAATTTCAATGAAGGTTTGTTTTAGTAAGCTAAATAATACAAATGTTCAGATAAGCAGACCACAGAAGGACTTGAAGCTTATTAACAGACGTATCTAACTTGCAGGAAAAACAACAAGATAAAGAACGACCATCCTGGACACACAGAAGCAGAGCAAAACCAGAGCTTTCTCCTCTGCCACTGTTCTTATGTTGCAGCCATTACCTGTGTGAGGCCAATAAACAACAGATTTCATCTCGGCTGAAAATTTCCTTCCTCCCTGTTTGACAGGTTACTACTGGGATAAATGGGGAACGTGGCACATATGGCTTGTATGGACTATATTTGTAGGGTCGTAGAGCTCCCATCTAAGTGCACAGTGAGTAGCACAAATCATCCTCTAATTATAACTTTTGAGGCTTACATACATCATTGGGGGGCAATTTCAAGGTGATGGCTCTTCAGTTTACCGAAAATGGCTCTGGGGAACTGTCACCATCATCAACCATCCACCTAACATAATTTTCTTCTTTCATTTTAATCTTGTCTTCTGTTTTTTTTTTTTTTTTTTCCCCTTGAGAAACATTGTACTGTCCCACAGATAAGTAAAAGCCTGGCAACGCTACAAATATGCCCCAAGTCACTATTGTGTGACCAGCCTCTTTCTTTTAAACTTCAGCATAAGCCTGCTTCAGTGCCATTAAAATAACTTGTCATGACAGTGTGGCCTGGGAGCACTGCAATCAATTTCTATTACATCAAGGCCCAACTGGGCATTGCTACTGAACTAAGCGCTGGTAAGCAATCTCCCTGGCCGAGGGTGGTTTGTGTGATGGTGGCGTATCTTTATGTGTGAGTGAGCAGTATAAGGAGTGTGTGTTGGCTTGTAAATGAGCAAGAACTGCAAGAGGTTTAACTTTTCTCTGCACAAGTGTGCAGTCTTACCAGCACAGGGAATGAAACTAAAAACAATGCTTTTAAATTCTGCGTCGATAGGGATTAAAGTGCTGGGAAAAGAATTTGCCCCCCATATAGATTCCTACTGTTTTGCTTTTGTGTCACATTTAAAGTCGTCAGATCATCAAAGTAAATGTAAAAAAAACAACAACACAGTTTTCAAAGGATGTAATTTATTAAGTGAAGGAAAAGACCATCCAGACCAATCGCATGTGGGGAAAAATAGATTACCCTCACTATTAAATTGTAAGTTCATTTTGAATGAATAACGTTTTCCTTTATCCGCTGCTACATGTCTGTCCAACTACTGCCTGACCTGTCAAAAT
>NW_015117901.1:0-314 GCF_001443285.1 Poecilia latipinna
GTTTTTTATTTTGGACCATGAGTGAGATCACCATGTGCGAAGCTTATAGTCGTCGGTCTCGAATTGAATTTCACAGACCTTGGGTTCACACCCTGCTTTTCAATGGTAACTAATATTGTCATAATGTACCTGACAATATTTACAGTTACTGTGTTGTAGTGGTGAGATATTTATGTCACACCTGCATATATCTATTTTTCATGTCAAATTTGAAAGGCTGGGTTTAAAGTGATGGGCACAGTTGGCAGGCCCCTTAAAATTTCTGCGGAATTTTCTAGTTTTCGTTATTTATTTTTCTTCCGTTACCATTAATG
>NW_015117901.1:5870-12703 GCF_001443285.1 Poecilia latipinna
ACTCAAAAATTGCAACAGCTGCGGGGGGGGGGGCCCAATGCTTCAGTCAGAAAGCATTAACCAGTTTACTGTAGAACTACAGCCTGTAGATCCCACTTCAAAATAGGAGCAGGAACATAAATGTCTAACTACCTGCAGAATCCACAACAGGTGAAACCCAAAACCTCAACAGACGGTGAACTTCACTCAACTGAAAGCTTACAATACAGCCCAGTAAATTATCGCTTTAGAATTTCTGTGGAGAAATTCATTTGGGGAAAGCTAAGCGCACTGAGCATTTTCAAAGTTAGGAAAACGCTGAACAGCAGGAGTGTGATGGCTGCTTTCACTGACTGAGAAGCAGCCGAATCTAAAGAGGAAAGCGACTGAAAGAGCTTTTTGTTTTCTCCGTCTCTTCATCAGACACATTTGCCAGTAAAGTGGCAGCGATCCAGGACCAATACGCGGACGCCTCCATCGGGAACGTTACAGGAAGTAACGCCGTCAACGTCTTCCTGGGCATTGGTGTGGCGTGGTCCATCGCCGCCGTCTACCACTACAGCAAGGGCCAGGAGTTCAGGGTGGACCCGGGAACGCTGGCCTTCTCTGTCACGCTCTTCACCATCTTTGCTTTCATCTGCATCGCCGTCCTGATCTACCGGCGCCGGCCGGCCATCGGCGGGGAGCTCGGTGGGCCGCGTGTTCCTAAAATCCTGACTTCCTGCCTGTTCTTCAGCCTGTGGTTGATGTACATCATCTTCTCGTCGCTGGAGGCGTACTGCCACGTCAAGGGCTTCTAGGCCACGTGCTTCAAACTGAAATTGCAATTTGGACGGTTTGTCTTCGGTCCATCAGATCATCTGATTGTAACGGGTTCCTATAATGAGTGTTTCTGTAAAGACTGAGTTCCTGAGAGGTTCTGGTGGGTTTCGGGTTCCTTCAGGTTCTGGCCTGACAGTCAGAATTTAGTATTAACCAAGATGTTTGGGTCAGCCCTGCTGGTTCCTCTGACTTCCTGTAACATGTCTGTAAGGTTCTGGTTCCAGTTGTTCAGGTTTTCAGTGTGTTGGTGCACACTCTGTGTTCTGGTTTCGGTAGAACCATCTTTAAAATGTTCTGTTGGACCCAGAATGCTGCATGTTTTCCTCTAAGTTATCTTATACTTTCAGATTATATTTAAAGTGAGTTCTTTCAGGTATTTTGAAGTTCAGCCGGGTCCAAACAGCTTCAGGGGTTTTCTTTGAATGTAAGCAGCTTTTCAGGCCCTTCAGGCCCGGCGTCCGGCCCGGTTTGGACAGAAAGCCTCTGGATGTGTCTGCAGAGGGCTGCTGACTTCCCTGAGTGATTCCTCCTCCACCTTTAGTTGTGCACAATGTTTTGTCTTGCATGAACTTTGAACCCACCGCCACACAGAGACCTGAGCAGCCAAGAGGTCCCTTCGTCTTTATTCTGCCATGTGATTGGTTGTTGAATGCAGTTTCTCCTCAAAATATTAAAGTTTAGTGAGTGATGTTGAGTTGACTTCTGTCTTCAGTGTCTCGGATCTTCCAACTGGGAACGGCTGCCTGGAAACCAGAGCTTTAACTGGGACGTTAAACACACCGCTGAAAGTTTGGATGATTTAGTAGGAGTCTGTAATAATTCATAATTATTATAACTGCTTATGGCAATCATTAAATAAACTGGTAATTTAGATGAAAATAAGCCCCGCCCCCATCCGGAAATAAACAGCAACAAGACCCGGTTCTGATGTTGACGGTTTCCGGCCTCATCTGGATCCGCTTTAACTCGGGTCATTGTTCAGAACCGGTCCGCTTCTTCCTGGAACAAGACTTGGTTTCTGCTCACTCAGGGGTTCTGGTTCTGACCCGGTGGGCCTCAGCAGAACCCAGCGTAGCTGGCGGTGGAGCGAGCGCAGAGACCCGGATAGAGCGCCTCGGTGAACTCGGTTCTGAAAGTGTGAACGTGACTCGGCCCGGTTTCAGTCAGCAGGAAGAAGGACAGAACCCCCCCAGCGTGGTCCAAACGGACCCGGACCCGCTCATAGCCGTCATCAGGAACATCATAGGTCCACTTCTCCCCGCCGTGCCACGCAGTCAGAACATCTCCCTCTGCTGCGAAGAACCAGGACGCCCGGTTCCGCCCGAACGCGGCCCGGCCCGCTCCCTTCCTGGGAACGCTTTCGTACGCCAGAGCGACGCCGACGGCGGCCCGGTTGTCGGCGCTCATCCAGTCCACATCGAAGCCATGGCGACCCGTCAGCGCCGCCCGGCTCAGAACCTGCAGCTCCGCGTTGAACCGCTGCGGGTTCTGCGGGTAGTTCTGGTACCGGCCCGAAACCGTCACCCTGCGCAGGTCCGGAGACACGAGGAGCCAGCTGTTGGCGGTGTCTGGGTCCAGGGCGAGGTCCAACGGGTCCGACGGGTCCGACGGGTCGGCTTTAGAACATGAGACATCAGAGTTCATGTGTTTTTTTATGTGTATTTGTTTAGTTAATAACGCTCAATAAAGTTTTAGAAAAAAAAATGACGAGAGGAAATCGAACTCCTGCTTAAATACATTTCAAAATAAAAGCATGTGCATAAACGTCTAAAAAACTTTTAATGGGTGATAATCAAAACTTCAACACAGATGTTGAACTTTGTCCAACTGAAAGTTTATAAAACAGCCAAGAAAATCAATGATTCAGAATTTATCTGGACAAATTAATTCAGGGGATGCTAAGCGCACTAAACGTTTACGCTAGCAAAACCACTAACCAAGAAGCTAGCTAAACTGTTAGCACATTAGCGGAAGTCCAACCAGTAACACACAGGTTTTGTCAAGTCACACAAGGTTTAGCAAAAGAAGATGGGGGCGGGGCCTACAGGTGGAGCCACTCAGAGAGCAGCTAGACGGAGGTCTTACCTGGGGTCAGCTCGCTGGGCATCAGTGCAGTGAGCGGCGGCTGCTGGTCTGAGGACATGTCTCCACCCTGAGAGGACACAAACACCCTCTGAAAGCACTCAGCTGGTCTGGACCATTCAGGGTCATAAATGTGCATACACCTCCAGACGGCTCAGGATAAAAGTTTCATTTAAATGAGGCAAAAATGAGGCGACGCTTACTTTTTAGAAACTATATTTTATATAATTAAAATATTGAATACTGACAGATTCCAACAAACTTTCATATTAAAGTTTATTCTTTCACTTAAACATTTGACTTCTGTAATAATACCTGTAAAACTTTGATAAAGAACAAAATGAAGTGAAGTCACTGACTCAAGCTTATATTTATGGTTTGTTCAGAAATCTTTCATTGGAAAAAATATTTTTACATTTTTAAAGCAAATTAAAGGAAAATGGTCCGATTATTTCTTGGATTATTTTTAAAGCATGGTTAATAAATTTAGCAAATATTTCTGAAACCACTGTACGGTCCGTTTTCAACCTGTTCTCACCGATGCTGCGTGTTTAAGGATCTTGGAAGCTTACTAAAAATATCATAAAATAAAGAGTCCTCCGGCGGACAGGAAGTGTCCACCTGGTGTCGGTCTTACCTGCCGAGCTTCTCCGGTTTTCTGAGCTTCCGGTGGCAGCAGAACCAGGAAGCTGGTTCCAGGAGGGTCCGTTTGTTTACCGCCAGCTGGGAGAAGTGACGGGGAGCCGGAGTGGGAGGAGTTTCCTCCGGAGCGACGTTAGACATTATGGCAGGCCGTTTTAACATAAAGTCGGCCTCACCATGCTCGTATTTCAGATGTCTGAAATTTGTTTCTGACGAGATATACAAGTTAAGCGAGTTAATTAATAATCCTTTAATTGTTTCTGATTTTCCCTCCTCAATGTAAGGAAATGTTGCTGCCAGAGGTTTGGCCACCAGAGCGGTCAGGGTCCAGACGTGGATTTAATGTCTACATTATGTGAAATAAAAGTTTAAATTGCTCTGTGTAATCTAGGCCAGTAAAGCGGGTTCTGGACAGATGCAGCGGGTCTGCAGGACGGCCGTGGCGCTCCGGACAGACCTCTGGGTCAGACATCCAGGCAGTCCCTTTGGACCTGCCAGCCGGTTCTGGTGACGAGGTCAGGCCGATACTGGATCTGGCTTGGATGCAAAGGGAAACTTAAGGAGTGAATTCTCACGGATCCGATCAAGCCCGGAAGTTTTCATGAATGAAATTGATGATGAAATTCTAACCCAACCAAATCCTGAGGAGCCTCTGATTGGTTGGAGCGAGTCGGACCATCATCGCGCTTCTGCAGAAGGAGCCATCAAGAAGAACTCATCAACCAATCCGAAGCTGACTTACAGAGGGGGGTGTTGCCACAGTAGATGGCCAATAAAAAGATTTCACCCCGTAATAAACATGACCTTTAGCCCAGAGAGTGACCTTTAAAATCCCATAACTACGTCACCACAAATATGTAAGAATAAAGCATGAAATATGGATAAAGTGATCAACAGCGACGGTCAGTCCAGGTCAGAGGTCAGGCTTGTTGACCAGATTAGCTCTATATTAAATTCAGTAATGTTTAATTTGAAAACAGTTTTGTGGAAATTTCTGTCAAAGAATGAGAGTTTGTCCCCATAAGATTAATCTTCATCTTCATTTCTGTTTGAAAGTGTTAAGGAAATGAATAAATCTTACCAATGGTGAAACACACTCAAGAACGAAATCAAAATGCATTTTGATTATTATTTTATTAAGAAATTAAGCAAAGAAAAGGATCAAAGATTCCCCTGGTTAGTGAAGGAAAGTAAATGACTTTTCATCCTCCATCGCTCTACGAACAGAAAGAGAGAGATTCACTTTATTTCACAACTCTGGACTCTGAGACCCGAGAAAACAACCTCCCAGAAACCCTTCTTTTTCTTCTTCTTCTTCTTCTTCAGTCTTCTCAGTAATTAAGCCAAACATCGTTCAAACAAACATCACCTGATTCTACAGTCACAGCAAAACACCCAAAGTCTGAACCAGGTGGACCACAGAGCCACCGCCCCAAACCCGCTGGAGGAAACCATTTCAGAAAAAAACCAAAAACAAGACTGGCAGGAAATGAGGGAAACAAGGAGTCCACTCAGAAACCTCTGGCTCCCCCTACAGGAGAACGAGACTTGGCGCGATCACACGGTGACAAAGAAAAACATTCATATGTACAAATTTAGATCAAATTAAAATGAAATAAATGAAATAGTAAAAATTAAATGTTCTATTACAACAGCATAAATAGTAATATTAATTGAGTTTTAGTCGTTCACAACAAAAAACAGGAAACCATCAGCTTTAAGAGAACGGGGCATTTTAAGGGGATTTGTTTGGGACAAATCCCCTTAAAATCTCACCTTACCAAACTATTGTAGATTAAAGTAATCAGTAGAATGAAGCTCTGCTAGTTTCAGCTGCAGATCTGTGCATCAACAATGCAAAACACCACAGAAAAATGCAATATAAATAACACTGAAACTTTTTTCTAAACTATTTTATCTCTGCCAAAACACGAACTTCAGGGGTTAGCTCAGCCGCTACGTCCAAGTAAAAAACCAGGAAACAGTTAGCTGCTTGGCTAACAGCTAGCAGTGTGTGCACGGCAAGCACATGTTTGCTCCAGTCTTAGAAACAAATGCAGTGGTTAGCTGCAGCTGTGCATGGCTAGCACATGTTAGCTTGGAGCGTAGCACTTCCGGTTAGCAGTGGTCTCCACAGCATCAGCCTGACGTTCGCTCAGATGGCGGCCGGGCCGACAAACATCCTGATTCCTCATCACTCAGAGGAATAGCAGTGATGTTCATTGATGTCTATAAAACCATGAGTCTAAATCTAACTTAATTTAAGGGGGCCTCAAAACAATCAAGATCTGTCTAATATTTCAACATGCACTAAAGTTAAAACTGGCATAATTAAATTAATATTTGCAACACTCCTCCTTTTGATCTCTGATATGAGATCAACTATATAAATGCCCTGAATCCCAACACATGGAGGCTGCCAGCAACCGAAGACAATCTGATATCTGGAGAATTAGACCTTCTGCTTGTCACTGTACAGTTCCCACCAGCTCCCGGCTCCTTTCTAAAGATTATTATAAGTGATCAAATAGATGGCACACAACAACATACACATGTAAAACAGCAGGAGAAATGAAGTTCCTCTAAGTGTCAGCTAAGCAAATACTAAGGCAGAACCAAGAGGGCATTAATGCTTTAGGAGAGGATGTTACCTGCAAACAAATCAAACGCCCAAAATCATGAAAAGGATAACACTGAAGTTCAGCATAAAATGATAAAACATTAACGATTAAAATGCACAAAGAAATTAATCCCTAGAAGGAAACTACAAAGAAAAGTCCTGCAGATTATGGTTGTAATATTTTGTTGTTCTTTTTAAAGTTAATGAAGCCGGGATTAATACAGCACACGGAGCTTCAAATAGAAGGGCTTCTTTATTCTCAAAAAGACATTTTTTCTCCGAGTTGAAAAAATGAGGTTCAATATATGGAGAAATAAATGGACCATATTTCAAACGGTAGAAAACCTTAGCTTCGGCGAAATGGCGGGCTAATAACGCGGTTAGCACTAACAGAGGAGTAACACAGCTTCACATACAAGCTGAAATCAACCACAGAGTATAACAATCGGCAGTGGCACCTCTAGAAGAGGACAAACGGAAAACATGACATTAGCATCATCTCTGTAGCATTGTCCACGAAACATAATTCAGTTCAAACATTAATTACCGAACACTTGGATCCTTCTCTCATGTGGCCATAGAGTCTCTTCCCCATAGACATGATTATGTAGACCTGAGTGAAGTTGGCCCTCCCACCTTCTTCAAATCAGACAAAATGGGTGTCAAACATTAGTGCTATGTTTGTGCT
>NW_015117902.1:0-12698 GCF_001443285.1 Poecilia latipinna
ATCATGTGATTAATTGATTTCTTGCAACAGACCTAATCTGTTCTCCTGTTTTATAGTTAAATATTGAAGGAATTGCTGTATTAAAATAAGGGACATTGAGTAAATTGTTTCTTTAAATTTGCAGATAAACCATCGTCTATGTTGAGTACAGTAACACTGGTAATAAATGTCAATTTAAAATTGCACATACACTTTCAAGCTGCAGTATGTAAAAAAAAAATATTTATGAAACGGATAATAATAACAGCCATTTGCTGAAAGAGCAACATTAGCTCATTAGTTATTACTAACTATTAGCAGTAGCTATTAGCTACTATTGGCAGTAGCTAATAGTTAGTAATAAGGCCAAAAAACCTTTTGTCTGTAAATATATTCTACCCAGAAATAGTCAAGTGGCAGTTTTAGCTTCATACAAAATAAACAATGAAAAACTTTACATTTATTTTATTTAAAGGTTGCATACTGCAGCTTTAATTCTTCTGCATCACATCAGACACAAAATAAGCTAACATTAATGGCTTCCTAAATCATCATGATAACAAAGGATTACTATAATCTCGGTTTCTGAAAGCCTCTCCGTTTGTATAAAAAGTAAATAAAAGACTAAAGACATTACATCTTTACTCCTCTATCTGTAATTTGATGTTCTTATAGTGAAGATTAATTTTGCTTAAAAATGCATATTTGATATTAAATATATGGATAAAATATTCCTAGAAAATGTATGCACATTTTTAGTTTTATTATTCTCAACAATAACTATTAGCATTTAATGCATTCTGCATTATTATATGCAAATATTTACACATTAAATATGAGTTAAGATTCAACATTGTGACCTAACCCTATGAAATAATTTATGCATTTCTAAAAAAAAAAAGTAAAAAAAAATTTGATGATGTAGAAATAATCAGTTTCTATACTGAAAATGTAACATTACGATTATTTAACTTATTTCTGAATCTGTGTACAGTAAACTGGTTTTATTTAGATATTCACATTATCCTCAGTTAAGTTGAATAAATCTGGATGAATCAAAGTTGTTTTGATCTTCTGCAGTCAAACCTTCATGTTAACCGTTTCATAAAACTCATATTCAACAGAAAATGAAACATAGAGCTCATTCAGCAGGGTAAATCAACCCATTGTGTCCTTATCCGCTCATCAGCAGCGCCTGCTCTTCACGTGTGGCCTTTGAGTTTCTGTGGTTCCCATCAGTCCGAACTCTCCGTTTATTCTCGCTAAACTTGAAGTTGTTGAAAGAAAACCACTTCCTCCTCTGCAGCTCTACAGTCAACATTTATCACCAGTTTCTTTTGACGCTTTTTCCACCATGAAGCTTCCTGAGACGAAGCCAAACGAGCTGAAGTATGGAGACAAACGGGTTTTCTAGTGTCAATAAAAATGTTTTTCTACAGGGTGTCTTTGATTGTAGCCTAGATAAGAGGAAAATTATTTTTGCCGCAGTCGCTTCTAATAGCAAAAATATAATTTAGAAAGCTTGAAACACTAAAACAAGTAACGCAGTGGGAAAATTAAACACAATGTCAAAGACAGAGTAATCAAAAGGAACAATCGCTTCAGATATTACAAATGCAGAAGGTTGAGATGAGATAATTTGCAGATTGTTTGTAGAGACAACATGAAAGTCGTTAATAGCCCTAGAGCTGCAATGGCCAAGTATGAGGTTATGGTTTAATGTTGTTTAAACAGAAAACACTGCTTGTTGTTTACTGTAGCCTAGTTTTACTCTGACTCAGTTACTGTGCAGAGAAATTGAGACCATGACGTAATAATGCAAGATTACGTTTACAAAGATCAATAAACTTTAAATTCTAATGAACATTTAACGCTGGAAAATAAACAAAATGCTTCATAAAGTTAATTATAAAGTCTCTGCAAACAAAATTGTCCCTCACAAAAGGGCTAAAGCACCAGACTGAAGACTTTATTCATCCAGTTTTTGGTAGAAAGAGGAAAAAAGTTAAATCATGCTAATTGTTGAGTTTAATTCATGATCCAATTAATTAATTGATTTTTTTTTTTTTTTTTTTTGCTTATTGCAACAGGCCTATTTATAATGTTGAATAAAAATCAAAATAAAGTTCAACCTGAAATGATCATCTGTAACCCAAACTCTGGTGCAAAAAGCAACTTTTAAAAATAACCTGTGGAAAAAAATAAATAAATAAAATAGTTGTGCAATCCAAAATATGAAGCGTTTGTATTTCAAGGCTGGATTTATTAGATTACCTTCTGCGTTTCGCATCGCAGACGTTGAGGATTCGGTAAAACCGTGGCAGTGGCGTTCTCGTCTGGACGTTATTATCTCTGCATGTATGCATGGCCTCTGCTGCGGCTCAGCAGCTGACTTTACAACAGAAACATCCAGGCAGTGGATTAAAAAAATGGGTCACACCATGCCCAGTGCACTATGAATAGAAACCACCGCTGATGTGAACTACTTCCTGCTAATTTTGTCAAAGCAAACTGCAGTCAGACGAACAGAAAATGTAACTTTTTACTAGGTAGTTTGTTGTGAACATGTTTTATGTTTGGTGCAGACAGTAAGAAAGAGAGTCTCTCCTTCTGCTGCTCCCCCAGGTACTCCTTTCCCTAAGTGCTTCATGCAGGTGGCTAAGAAGATTTTGTCTCGTCTGTTCCGGGTGTTTGTCCACGTCTACATCCACCACTTCGACCGGGTCTCCCAGATGGGCGCTGAGGCGCACGTCAACACCTGCTACAAGCATTTCTATTACTTCGTCACTGAGTTCAACCTGACGGACCACAAAGAACTGGAACCCCTGGTGAGTCAAACACACCTGGACCTGAGCAAACTAAACACCAGAGAGGCTTCAAATGGGGGCAAATCAGAGAGCAAACAACCTAATAAATAATAATTACAGATCCTTGTTTTAATTTGATTTAATTGGTTAAATTATATTAAAATTTACAAATGAAGACAAGATTATTTTCTAAAGGAACTTTCATTTTAACATTAACTTAAAAATCTGTATGTCTTAGATAAAAAAGTAAAAGTATTATGTGGAAGGAATTTAGGAAAAACAAATAATTAAAAATCAAAGCTTTAGCGCCCCTAGCGGTGAAACGGCGTAAAAGCACCACCATTTCACAACATACCTGAACATTTGATTCTTTTAGTACATCTAGGTAATTATATGATATTCATGATATATATAATAATATATACTAACAATATATATTAATAATAATGTGCTAATATAATATAATATTATAATATTACTATTATCTCAGTATTTAATTTCCCTTTGGATTAATGAAGTATTTTTAATTGAATTTGAATTATCTATTATTATTTAAATAGAGAAAATATTGTCAACAACAAGAGTCATTGTTAAAGAAGCTGGCTGTTCAGAGAGATCTATTTTTGGAAAGTTGAGTGGAAGGAAAAACTTTTAGGCATAGATTTGTAAGTACCTGGGAAAAGCACAGTCAAAGTGTCCTGAACTCTGGGTAAAGAGGACTAGACTGTTGCTCAGATGCAATCAAATCAGACTTTTAATTTGGAAATCAAGGTCGTAGAGAAAGTGGAGAGGCACACTCTGTCTTGAGGTTCGCTGGAGCTTTCAGAATGATGATTTGGGGCTAAATCGTCTGCTGGCCTAACGCATCCAAAGCCAGTGAAGCCGTTTCCTTCTGATGGTGAGTTTTATGGGGATGAAAGAACCGATACATAGATTAATGACCATGATAGAACTGGAGTGGAACGAGGGCCAACCAAGTACTGCTCAAATAATCAATAGTAGGCTTAGTTGGCTTAACTAAGTTCATCAACTTTTTTTATAATATGCTGGTTTGTTGAGATGTACCTGTTGTGTCATAGTGAGTGATGGTAAAAATAAACTGCCTGCTGTTCAGCTTGAATGAGAAAGTCTGAATCATGCAAAATGCTCTGTGCAGCCAAAAGCAAAAACATGTAAATTTCTACCCATGAAGGTAAACACAGCAGCTCTGCAGACTGACTCGTTTTCATACATGTTGCGAAAACAAACGTTGGGACATTTTATTTGGGTTTAAACTAAGGTTTTCTCTCAAACAGTGCAGTTTTCCTGCAGCCTTACTGAGCATGCTCAGACTGAAGGCCCCTCCCCCCTCTGAGGAAACTGTTTATGGATTTAAAGCAACATGATTTGACATTTCTCGGATCTGAAAAGTAGGTCTCCCTGATCAGATTGAGTTTACAGAGCTGTAAACTCAGAGCTTTAACCTTTAACCTGTTTTCTGTTTTTGATCCATCGACGTCTTTTCATGTGATCAAGCTCTGGAAAAACTCGGCTGCTTCAAAATCAGGACTTTATTTCACCACCTTGGAAGATTAACAATGAAAAATGATTTTAAAAAAAATTATATTATCTGTTTAATCACACATGTATGTTTCCTGCAGTGAATAGTTGAGAAAAATTTTAATTTTAGCCTCACAGAGTCACCATGCTGACCTAATTCAACCAATCTAGAGGGGAAAATGCACCTTAAAAGTAATAATTACATAAATTCTTTACAATATTTTCACAATTTCTTATCAATATTTGCATGCAACATTAACTGGTTTTAGCTGTTGATTGATACAAACTTGCAGAATAAAGAAAAATCTTGTTTTTTGACTAGAAATGAAAGAACGAGATGTTTAAAGCAGCAATTAAGCCAAAACTGTACAAAAAATGTTCTACCCAGAACTTCTGAAGTGACATTTTTAGATTCACCTGCTTCAAAATAAATAAATCTGATCTGTAAAAATAAATAAATCTCAGATTAAGCTCCTGTTGCTCTCCATCTATTAATCAACAGATCAGATGTGTCGTTTAAGTACACTTGATCATTTGCAGCAAAGGAATGCTATAATTTTAGCCAATAAAATGTTTATTTTCTAATTTAAAAAAGGAATTAAATAATTTGTCTATTTGTAATTTTATGTGTTTCTACTATTGCATGAAATAGGTTTCAGTAGTTGAATAAAAAATCAGCAGAATGGAACAATTTCTTTAAAATAAAATATAATCAGTTGTACTCAGAAAAAATGTAGCAATACTCTTGAACTCACACATTTAAATTAATTTATGCCTTGAAAATTAAAGTTTTTTTTTATTCTATTAGAGCTTTATTAGGAATTAACTTGTTTTACTGGTGCAGCTCAATAAATCAGAAAATCATTGAAAAGTTAATTTATTTCAGAGTCAGCCATTAATACTGATTATATTTAGCGTTTCTAATAATCGACTCGCTGTTTGTTTCCACAGAAAGAGATGACTGCTCGAATGTGCCACTGAGGGATCTGAGGACACGCTGGACACGTCCATCCGTCCATCTCCATGACTGAATCAGAGAGAGAAATGGGAGCAAAGAAATCCAGAGTCTATTTTTATATTTAAGTACTGTAATCTATTTTATCCACATTCTTTAGGTTTTCAACAAGAATGTTCTCGTGTGAGGCAAACTATTCCTTTAAAAAAGAAAAAAAAAACAAAAGAAAAAAAAGCTCTTGCAGACATGTTATCAGATCACAGTATTAAGAGGCATATGTTTGTGTTCATGTTTTTCTATTTTATTTCAGTCGTTCCACCAGGCTATCTCCTTCCTCTCGGTTTAAAATGATCTGAAATTAGATTTTTATTTCTGACTGTAAGTCTTAAAAATCACTATGTTGTTACATTAAAGTGATTTCTAATCTGTTTTAAGTGGAAGTGGTTTGTTTGTGTTTACATCAACACTGACTGGGTTCCAGCAAAGTTATTATAGTTAAACTAAAACTGACTGAAGGGCAAAACCTGAAACTGGGAAAACATTTTCTTTAACTGAAATAAATAAAAACAGTAATTAATGGGGAAAATGATTATACAACTTACTGAAATACAGATATAATACTCCTCATTTTCCTGTTTATTAATCTATTTTTTTCAGACTGACATGAAATTGATTTTTTTTATTTACTTTTTCCACACAAGCAGTTTACGTCAGTTGTTAGCAAATTATGGCACTTTATGCTCCTCGCGGCGGTACTTAAAACTGTCCGTAAAATGGCGACAGCAAAAGCTGGGACAAAGTGCCAAAGTCAGATGATTGTTCCAGAATAATTTAACTGAAAATCGGTTATATAGGTATAATCACAATACTTTGACTTTTTGTGTTCTGCATCTAAAAATTTAAGTATAAAACAACTCAAACTAGTACTATAACTAATAAAACTAAATAATTAAAGCTGCAGTAACTTTTATAAATGTTTTTTGAATGTATTTTTTTAAAACTGTCTCCATGTCATGTCATATAATGTGAGATAAAATGTGGAAACATCGATCTCCACTTCTGTCATCTATTGCCATTTGAAGAAATGCAACGCTCCAGAGCTAAAACAACCAATCGGTTCCAGGAGGAGGGACTTAGCGTTGTTAATCATCCTCATGTACTCGCTGCTAAATGTACTAATGGCAGAGAAACAATTTGTCGTTACAGAAAAACTGTTTATCTGTGTGGCTATGCTAACTAGCCTTAGCATTCATAACATTTAAGCTATCTGAGAGCAAGGGGGTAAGAGGATGAGATTTTGATTGACAGCGCTAAGACCCGCCTCCCAGCTCTGATTGGTTGTTTTTAGTTGGAGCTGGGAGATGCCAGAGGAGCTCAATGTTTCACATTTCAATTTTTGGTAAATTATCTGTCTTTACCATATTGTCATGATATAGTAACAGTTTAAAAACATGCAAATTTTTTTTTTTTTAAATAAGTTTCATATTACAGTTTTAATACTAATAAAAAACTAGCAACAAAATACAACTAAACTATAATGGAGGGGAAAAGTTCTGTAAACAAAATTGTCCTTCAGAAAAAGGGCTAGCTGAGACCAAAACTCAAGACTGAAGACTTCTGTCATCCAGTTTTCTGTAGAAAAAAAAATAAAAATACTAAATCATACAAATTAAAATGATTGAGTTTGTTTTAATTTATCATGCGATTAATTGACTTATTGATTATTAGGTTTACATGCTGCATAGCAGCAGGATAACTCATTTTTATTTTAATGTTAAACCATTTAAGTCGCAACTTTCAAACTTAAGGCCCGGGGGCCAAATCTGGCCCGTCGCAGCTTTTTTTGTGGCCCTCTAGACTCCAAATTACACCAGTAAGTCCCTCCAGTTTTTCACAAATCCGTAAAGTAAAAAAAAATAAATAAATCAATAGATCCTCTCATTTGTTCTGATTTTACAGCAAAATTTTCTCAAAATTGGTCAAAACATTGGGTTTACGTGACTGCTATCAGTCTTATTTGATGTCAAGTAATAAAAAGTCACATTTAACATATATTGGCGCCAATATTTAAAAATTTCCTTAAAAATATTTCTAATTTAGCACCACAAAATCTATTATTTTGATTGCAAAACACCACAAAAGGAATCACGAAATCCTGGAGGTACTGAGCAGTGTGAAAATATATTACTTAATTGTAAAAAAAAAAAAAAAAAAAAAAAAGTTATTGAATGCGGAATAACTAGCTGTTTAACAGTTTGATGGGTTTTATCTATGTATTCTGGCACAATCGGCTTTTTAAGAACATTATGAATTTTGATTTGGCCCAAAATGAAGCTGACTTTGACCCCCTGATTTAAGTGGATGCGTTGGAACCAGTAAATACCAGACGCTACCAAAGCCGGGTTCTGTTTCACTCCGGTTCTCAGATGTCCAACCCGCCGGTGTTGGTTGCTGATAAGCTTAGCAGATGAAGGTCACACGAGTCCTGAGCCTCACGCGACGTGACAAGCGCCACATGTCCTGAAAATAAAAAATAAAATCCACGTCCTCAACCCGCCGCTAGGGGGCTCCAGACACCAACACCTGCCTGCATCCAGGGAAACCCAGTCACCTCTCTGCTGCTGCAGCGTTTACAAAATCCGCCCATTGCGCCTGTTATAGGCATGAAGCGCAGACCTGATTTGGATTAAGCTGCTTATGTAAGAAACAGGGCAGACTGTACTGTGATGGAAACAGAGGACAGTTTGTTGTGAATGAACTCCGCCTGACGTGACCGGGTCAACCGCAGTAACAAGAGCAACAAAAACATCTAGTTGGATGGATGTGGAGGCACTTTTCTGCTTTAATTAAGCAAGTTGCATAAATAAGAGGCAGTAAGTTTGAAAACAAATCATTAGGGACGCAGCTAGTAATTATTTTTGTAGCTAATTGTTCTGACCATTCATTAGATTTTTTTTTTTTAAATGGCACATTCTACAGATTTTTCATTACAATTTTAATGAAAAAGATGCAAATAAACAATTCAAGTTACTTTTATAAATAAGAAAATAAATATTTTATAGCCTAAAATGCAAAATCATAGCATTCCCTTAGTATATGCTTGATCATTTAGATAAATTGATTCATTTTTGTACTAACCCGTTGCTAATTGGATAACAAAATAGGACAATTAGAACCAAAAATGCCACTTGAGGAGCTTTAGGTAGAACATACTGATAGATAAGGGCTTTTTAAAATTATTAAAATAATTTTTTTGTACAGTTTTAGCCTAATTACTGCACTGAATAAGTTATTTTCTCAGAAATTGTACTGTTTTTGAGTTTGTATATTCCAGTTAACAATTAATCAATTGCTAAATTAGTTTTAATTTTTTTCAGCCCCACAAAACATGCAGCATAAAATAGCGTTACATTTTGCAGAAAATAGAACTTGTTTCTGCTAAAGAAGGACGAGAAAGTGTAACGCTTCAGTGAAATAAAATTTAAGATAGACCTGAGCATATTCAACAACAAATATGTTCTAAACACACTAAGTCAAACATTATTTAATGGTCTATCTTTATGTTTCTTTCGGGATTTTGTGTTTCCGGGTAAATTTGTTTAGTCTTCTCAGCGCTGGCCTCCTTCAGTCTAATTAAGCAATTGAATTTTATATTTTACTTATTTCATGTTGTATTAAACCTTTTCTCTTTTTCCTATGGAATGTAATTTAGAGTAATTTATTAAAATAAAAAGTTAATAGACAGAATAGTATTCATTTGGTGGACATGTTTTAGCTTCTGAAGACTTTAAATATGATAATAGGGGCTCAAACTTGATACGATTCCATTTGCTAGAGAATAAAATATATTATCCTTAGGGTGTTGTTTATATGGGCACTAATAATAGTAAAAACTATAAGCTAAAGAAGCAAATTGCATCCAAGTTGCATCAGAAACCGATTTAGAAACCGAAAGACAGTCATCCTGGGAGATTCCCAGAAACCAAACTGTACAGGCGCAGAAGTAAAGGTGTGATTCACACCACAATCACTTCACTCATCCATATATCAGTGTCTTTTTGTTTGTTTTGTTCTTTTTGTCTCCTAAAATCTATAGGATCTTCTTCACAGAGGAGAAGGTGGCTAGCTGAAAACTCCTTGTTGTAATGGTGGTGTTTATGGTACTTTTATGCTTAAGGATGTATGTTTTATTTTCACAGTGTTTCGTAGTTCTGTGGCTAAATACAGAAACACAACATCTGTATGAGGTGTGGATTATTGAAACCATTGCAGCTACACTTGTCTATGATTTCACTTTTGGGTGATGTAACCCTGAGACGTGGTTTAACTATATCAGCATCAATCTCACCTTCCAACAATTCAAAGAACCTCACCAGTACAGATTCGAGAAATCCGAACAACGCACAACCTTGAGGGGGTTGTTTGCTCAAAAATGCTGAATACCAAAAAATAAACTTACACCAGGTTTTTCTTTTGTGCCATCTGTCAGAACAAAGCTACAGATAATAATATTAGTTTAAGGACAGCCAGCAGAGCTTAATTTGACATTGCTAACTATATTTCGGCTGCAAATGATTTCATTATTAGTCAATCTCACTGCAAAAACAATAAACCTTACTAAGTAATTTAATCTAGTTTCAAGTTCAAACTTGAAATAAGACAAAACTAACATACAACTAACTTTTACATAAGAGCTCATTTTAAATAAATAATTCCTTACTATTGATTAAAAAAGGGCCACTGACAGATTATTTCACTTATAAAAAGACATTTAATCTGCTAGTGAAACTAATACTTCTTCATCAATATTCTGGATTATTTACTTCTATTTATTATTATTTTAAGTGTGCTAAGACATTTTGGACTAGAAATTAGACCAAAAATACTTTATTAGGAGTTTAGAAAATAAAAAAAGCTGAGGCATGCAGTTGAACGGTAGGCATATTTTTATGATTTCAGACACAAAGAAAGGAAAAGAGCCAGAGCTAATGATGTTTCCAGAGAGGAATAAAGCTGCCAAATCTTTCCCCCATGCCAATGCTTCGAGGAATTCTAACACTAAAATAGCTGTGAGGCTGCTTGGCTGGGATGAACCCACTGACACGAACGTGACCCGCCTGCAGTCACGTTTCAACTGGAGAAAACCCGAAACATTGTCACTGGTTATTAAATCTGACTATCTGGTACTTAATGAAAACATTTGTTATTAAAATATTAATTTTATCCTTAATTTGAGCAGATCCCGTCATGCTGGGGTTATATTTAAATGAATTTGTCCATGTTTGAAGTCAGCCCACCTGAAAGCAGATGTAGTGATCCCACAGGGAAATCCCCCGTTCAGAAATAACAGCAGACTCACCATGTACTGGAATATGCGTGCACTATAAACCTGGACTTAAGTTAACATTTAACAAGTCAGAGAAACAAATCTCCTAATCTATTTTAACATCTTTTATGATGAAAAATCTTGTAACTTCATCCTGGTTGGACCAACATAAAAGAGCTAAGAGTATTTGTCTTGTTCAGAAAATACATTTCATTGAATATGATAAAAATTATAATGGTTCAATCAACAGATTATTGAAAATTACTCTTCAATAGTCAAACCAAAAGTAGTGAACTCAATGCTATTTATTAGTGAGACGCAATGAAGTCAACTTTATTTGACCGGTCTTCTTAGAATTGATCAACTTTCTTTAAACATGTTATTTTCTCGTAATTGACTCGGCTTTTGGTCCAAAAGTTTCAGAAAGAAATGTTGGAGAGATTCCAAATAAGCTTTAATCTTTTATTTAAACTGTTTTAGATGTAAGTTTGTGCATCAAACTTTGCTAAAGTTTTAATCATCTGGCTTTAAACCGTCACAACCCATTAAAGGAGGAGCGTCAAACTCATCTTTACTTCGGGTCACGACAATATCATGAATGTCTTCAAAGATATATGATATTTCTGAAATGGGCAGTATTATGTATATTCCAGGCACAATCAAGTAACTATGTTATTTTCAGTTGTTAAAAATGTTTCATTTTATCAAATATGACTTTGCAATTTGACGCCTCTGTCTCTTTAAGAAGCTCCTGCTCTTTGTAAAAAGTAAGTGGTTGGTGTGCAACTTGTTGAGGAACATTTGATCAGATATCAATGGAGGTAAAGTTGCATATCTAACCTTTTTATGACAATAAATCACAATTAAATTAAAACTTGCTCATTACATCATTCTTTCTAGATTGATTAAAGTTGTTTGTTGTATCACCATCAGTTTCTCCTTCATTCACATGATGAATGAGCAGAAATGTATATGTCCTCTATGATATATTATAGCCTGTAAGACTTTGAAAATCCACAATAAATGTAAAAATGTGTGTCCAGTTCTTGTAAAGCTGGATCGCCGCCTTCCTTAAGCCCTCAGTCTTTTATTTTTTGCCTAAATCACTGTTGGTGAAAACAACTTAGGGCATTATGTCATCCCATCACTCAGTTTCATAAAATTACTATGAAAGTCAGGGTATGTAAACTTCTGACTGGTATTACACCTATATTTTTTAAATCTTCATTAGCAATAGCTCTACAGCCAATAGCAATAACTCAATATATCTATGTAAAATGTGAACATATTTCTATTTAAGTTGCAGCTTTAGTGTTATTTCTACAAGGATATTCACATTGGATACACATTCCACGTTTCTCCTCCTTCAGGCAAGCTCGGGGAGGATGGAAAAAGTAGGTTTTGACACACAAATATATATTTTAAAGAAACCACATGATGTAACGTTGTGCTCCAGTAACATCAACCACTGAAATGACCTCATAGCCTGCTGCAGCCCGATCCTTTTACAGGATTGTCCCTCCCTTGTTCCCTGGCAGCGTTTGCTTTGCTTGTTACGTGTGAGATGAACCAAACCCAACCCTGCCGTTTGCTCGTCCCTGCCCCCACCCTTCTGTGTTTTTCCCCTGCTGGAATGTACCAGACTGCCTTGGAGCGAAAGCTCTGCAGCAGCTCCAAGACGCGAAAGAGAAACAAGGGAGGAATTCATGGCAGCCTGCAGCCAATGAAAACTAACAGACGCTCGTCCAGTTTTGATTTTACACGCCACTGACCCCGGGTGTTGTTTTCCCGGTACAGTGTGGCCAGTTTTACAGTCGGAAGAGGGTTTGGGACATTTTGTGACTCAGCACACACCCAAATGGCTCTGTGGGGTGTGAGTCATGCATCTGGTGGCGAAGCTTCTGCAAAACCTAGGAATCAGGGACGCGATTAAAAGGAGGCTATTCCTCTTTTGAGAGTTTACAAAAACAAAAACAAACTGCTGCACTGAAAAAAACAAAATCTCACCAAGTAGTCAAGTCTCTAATGCAATTTAGTTCCCTTGAATTAAGACAAAACTTACAAGTAACCTTTCAGCAAGATAAAGTAAATA
>NW_015117903.1:0-12696 GCF_001443285.1 Poecilia latipinna
CTCAAACTCCAATGAAGTCCATTGGAGTTTGAGGTTGTGGCGGGACAACGTGTGAACCTTCTGCAGAGCGAAGAGCCCGTCAAGTCGATGCGGATTCTCTGCACTGACCTTCTGGTGCTTCTTCTCCTGCTCGTATCTGTCGCTCCGCTCCCGCTGCAGCCTGTCCAGCTCCCTGCGCAGCTCCTCTGCCTCCTGACCAGCTGCTCCGCGGCCCACAAGTGCCTCCAGAAACTCCAGAACCCGCACCACTCGGGGAACCACCCCAACCAGGCACTCGCACCCGAACTTGTCTATGACCCGCTCAAACTCCTGGCCCAGCACCGCTGCGATGTCGTACACGTCCATGACGGTGAGCTCCGCCGCGGGTCTGTCCAGCGCTGACATAACGTGGGTCTCTGTCTGTCCCTGGTTCTTTAATTACACCCTCGAAATCCAGCATATCTCTGCTAACCTCAAAGCTTTCAACAGGCTCACATTAAGAGTGGAAATAATGAGTTTACGGAAGCACGCTGAGGCGTGTCTGAACGCCGAGGAAACCTGTTGGAGTTTGTTGACAGTTTAAACCTGACCAACGTCTGCGGTGCTGCTCTAACGCTGATGCTGCCTTCGGGTCAAACCGAAAACTCGGAAATTTAAGATTCCACCTATCAAAGTGCTGTGGCACACACTTACCCCCTTCTCAATTCAAAATAAGTCAATGAATAAAGTATATTAGCATATATTTTATGGCTCTTCTTATTCAATCAAGCTAAACGGTGAAGTTCTGTTTGTGCAAGTAATAATTTAATTTCAAAAACCATCCACTTCACAAGGGAACAGTGGATTAATATTACTATAAGCAACATAATAAAACATAAAACTAAAGTAGATTAAAGGTAATAGCAGTGTGTGCTTTCTCGATCACAGGCGCTGTGTAATTTATAGAAGTTGTCGTTTTTTCAACGGCTTTTGAAGACACCATTCCTCCTTCAAGTTATATACAAAGCACTACTGCGCATGTCAAGACGTGCATACGCAACCTTCTATGCCCAACCACCACATGCGGATGATTTCGCATGCAGTACGCAAAAACTTACCATTTATAAAACCATCCAGTCAAATATAGCGATTAAAGGATCTGTTTAAAGCAGATTAAAAACAAAATAAAGAAATAAAAAACATAGATTAAAAAAAACATTTGATACTTCATGGAAGCCCAACAATTACGTCCTCCAGACGCAAAAGTTTATTTCAGTAACCCAATTCACTAAGTGAAATTACATTATTTAGGTTAATTCTACATGGCTATTTTCGAGCCATTTCTGTTATTTATGATTTTCCACTAACAGCTAATGAAAACATAAAGATTAGAACATCACACCAATAAAAAAACATTTTAATACAGAAACATAGACTCGATTAAAACAGATGCTTGCTTATCCTTTTTTCTTATTTTTGTTACTTTTAATTCAACAAACAAGCCTCAACAAAGCATATTCGAATTTATAGAATGCAGTTGACCCATATTTAAAAGACTGACAAGTCAGCTTCTTTGGTATTATTCAAAAGGTTGGACTATTTTTCAGTGGTCTATCCTCCTTTTAGACAAAGGAACATTTGGTATTTCATTCAGTAACTGAAAATAAGTTCATATTGATTTTTGAAAGCATATTTCTGCTGAAACTATTTACTAAATTATACCCCCAAAAGCTTCCCAAGTTTGTAAATGGTATTTTATTAATGAAGCAACACAAGACCAAATTAAATCAAACATTTATTGTTTGAGTGACATTTACACTTCTTACAAGGAAAAAAAACACACCAGTATCTTTACTAAAATATATATATACATTAATAGATCTGAGTAAAAAGACATTCTTAAAGAGGAGAGGATGCATTTTAAGACCCTGCAGGAAACACTCAGAGACGCCTTAAAGTTGCTCATCAACTAACCCTAAATTTATATATTCAGCCTGCAAGAAGCGTTTGATAATAGGACATCTACAGCTGATACATAGTGTGCAAGCTTTAGGTCTGTCTATGCTTTAACACAGTATCTCTGCTCTCCTCTTGTAAAGGGACATTCGTGAGATAAATGTAGTGTAAGTAGCAGTCTCTTGTACAGACTGCAAATCTTTACAGGCAACATTTAATGCATCTATGAAGTATTATTCAAGGCCTCTGATACAATCTTGTTCAGTTCAGGGGGGGAAAAAAACTGCAAATTTGCACAAAAAGGCAAAACTAGAGGTATATCATACTTCTGCAACAACATGAACACACACCAAGTCATTCCCCAGTCTCCTTTCACCACTATCACAATATAAATAATACAGAACAGAGTATAGCAAAAAAAAAAGAGAGAAAGATGTGATCTAAAAGTGTGCAATAAGGCTGCCATAAACTTGATTAAATTCAACTGTTCATCAACAGGATATGTGGCCGATTTGTGTTTGCATTCCACATAAAAAGGTAGCAGTAGTTTTAATTTTTAAGTTATTAGTAATACAGAATTTTTAAAAAATGCCTAAAATAAAATGTTCTTAATATCAAACATGGAAAATATAAAGGAAAAACAGGGCAGTCCCTACAGGCATTAAGAGTAAAAAACAAGGAAACAGGCAGGAGGGCCGTTTTGGCAAACAAGGAATGAAAGGTAGAATAAAAATAAAGGAAAACGTTGAGAAGAAGGTTGACACTGGATTGTCAGTATAGCTGGAAATTCACAAAAAAGGCCAAATATTTCTTCTCTAAATCCGGTCATCCTGCAGTGAAGCTTTGCCATCCTCTGCATTTACTTGAACTGCAACATGAAAAAGAAGAAACTTTTAATTTCAAGTCGTGTTCCATTTTCTTATTTTTGACTGACTTTAGTTTTTATTACCCCTGGTTTCGATGGTATGTTGGGTTTTTGGGAGAGCATGGGTTTCCTCCCGAGGGGAGGCTTGCTGGGCTTGGGGGACATGTTGAGAGGACGGGGCTGCTGAACAGGTGACGGCGTGTCGCCGTTTCGCTCAGAAACTTGCTCCATAGGAACGCCGGCTAAGTCGTAGTGTTTCTTCCTGAGCTCACCCAGACGCAAACGCTCGTTCCCCAGCTGAGTTTCCAGTTCCAGCACTTTCACCTAAAGGATCGAGACACACACGCTGTTGTTTGTAACTAATGTTCGACGCATTCGGTTTTTCTCTAAAGTTAAATCTGTATCTCAGCTTTTCTTATCTAATTTTATCAACAAATTATTGTGTTGGTTCATGGCTGAAATTTTCCATTGAAGTATTCAGTCAGACTTTTCAATCGATCACCTTCAATACAGTTTGTGGAACAGCAAGTCATGGTTAGCAACACTGCTTACCTGTGACTCCATTTCTTCTTTTTTCAACTTGATAAGAGACATCCCAGAGAAGTCCATGGGATCTGTTCGAATGAAGCATATTAAGGGTTAGAAATCAACCAATACGTCTGCTGATCTTCTACACAAGTAAATGTGCACCCACCTTTGTCTTCCAGGTTTTCCTGTCCCGTCTTTGTTGAGGCCACGACTTTAGCAGCCATCTCGTTGACGTGACGAGAGGCCTGCTGGAGAACGCCCAGCCTCTTGCTGCTGCGGTCGGCCTTGACCTGAGAGGAAACAAGGAGATCAGCGTGAACAGAGCAGGTTTAGAGAAATCTTTTGGGTTTTCCGTTTAAAAAAAAAAAATGTCATGTTTGATTATCTGGAAACCGACCATGTTGTAAGGGTTTTTTTTTTTTTTTTTCTTTTTTCCATGAACTCCAACTTAGAAAGGCAGCTTGATGGGTTGAGAGCAGAAAATCCAATCTTACGTTAAAACATTTCGTAGACTTTACTTCTCTCTCACCAGAGCCCCGTTTAGATACGAGTTCATTACCCAAATTATTTTTATCAGGTCATTTGATCAGATTGTCTTCTGACACGGCCCTCAGCTAAGAATAAACATGAGTTTTCCTTTTCAGAACAAGTCCTGCACAATGAGCCAGCTGGCAGGCAGATTAGATTTTCCACATAGAACTTTGAATTTGACAATAATCTGTCGAAAGCTAACAATCAGATTTCTATTTTTAACGAATAGTTTTTTTTTTATTCCAGATGTTGTTGAAAAAAGTCAGATCAGATTGAAGCTAAATTATTTTGAAAACCAAAAGGTTTTTTGCCGTACTAACATTTAGCAAATTTCAAATCAGATTTCCATAAATGAAGTATGAAAGTAAAAAAGAAAAAAAAAAGAAAAAGGTGAATAAATGAGCATTGTTAAATAAATGGTTATTTGTTTAACAATGACAATTAGCTGTAGCCACATATTTTTTCTGTCTGAGCAAATTGATGGAGAAAATTAACTGAAAATGAACTTAAACAGTTTGACAATGTCCATGAAATAACATTTGGTTGTTACATTACTGCAGTTGAGTTAAACAGTCATGAGTGAAACGTCTCACTTGCACAGCCACATTGTCCTCTAATATAAAGCGTTCTTGTAACCTGGTTGTTCAAAGGATTTGGAATAAAGTAAAATTCTAGTCAAAACTTCAGCAGAAACTACAGGGTCAATCTGAATGTTGTCATTATTCCTGGACGTTTTGGTGTTTTGAATTATGGTTCTGGTCACAATTTGTTGCTCACCACTGCTGTGAATTACAGGAAGACAAGACTCACCCTAAAGATCTGACAGGTCTGCCTGATACTGTTCTCCAATAACATTTCTACTGACTTCCTCTTCCTCATTGAATAAATCATCATATAAATCTCGAGCATAAATTTGAGTTCATAAAGTGAAGGCATTTCTCTTAAGCTGGAACTTATTAATGCTCTGACAGCCAAGTTCAGCAAATGTAACACTAGGTTACTAGCTACGTTCTCAGCTGCCTTTTGCTCTACTTGTTCTTTCCTCCTCTTAAATATTTACCCATGTCATGGGAATAAATCTATAATTTGTGAGCTACAAGTCTAGACAAAACCAAAAAGGAAAAGTTGTAAAAATTGCCTTTTAATGGACAAGATAGAAGACTAAATTGACACATTTCCCAAACCTTACTACCGAATATAGATTTTTAAAAGTTATGAAGATTACATTACATTGGCTTTATATGGTAATGTTGGTGTGGAGTAGAAGCCTCCTGAACATGATATTTTCTAAGATGTTAGATGATTACCTTTGAGGCAGCGACCAGCTGTGCTGTACTCGCAGCGATCTCATGCGAGCAGACTATCAGCTCCTCATATTTACCAGTGTGCAGCACCACCTTGTCAGCAGAATCTCTACAATTAGAAAAAAACATGAAAATTACATCACCCCTTCAGCCTCTTTTCTGCTCACACAATTCAAAATAGGCAACAAGACAAGACGGTAAACAGGAACTCACACCAACTCCGTGGCTCCCCATCCCACGGCCTTGGCAGCAGAGATGAGTCCCTCGGTCCAGCGAGAGTTTCTGGCGTAGAATTCCCTTATGCTTGCTCCGCCCTTATAGAGAAACGCATCAACGCATTTAGACGAGATTTCTGAATGAAACGCCACCACTTGAATCTTAATCGGCGACGAATAAGCCGTCTACTTTGAGTTGGAAACTTAGAAAATAGTGACTCACCCTCCCACCCTCAACGATCTCCTTCTGCAAGTCTGTGGACGCTACGACCAGCATGCGGATGGCCTGAAGGAGGATACGTGTGAAACTGAGTAAGAAACTCAACATATGTTCACACGAATCATGAATAAGAACACACACTAAGCTTGTTGGTCTATGACAAGTTTGAACATTGTTTAAAAGAATAATAAATAAAAAAACCCTCACCTTCATCAGATCAGTGCAGCTGTAGAGGATTCTGGGAAAAGAAGTGGGGTTTAACAAAAATGTACACAAAATTTTAAAAAATGATTAGAAACCAATGTCCGAGTGGTACAGATGAATTTAGATATGTAAAAAAAAAAAGAACAAACCTTTCATTGACCTCCAGTTTTACCCCTGATGTGTCTTTCCGTGCCTGATTCATCATTTCCTAAATTGAAATCCACACAGGACAATTATTATCTGCAGTAAAGGCACAATTTAAAATAAAATTTTTGAACAGCGCGCGCTACGGTACGTCACTGCTTACATCAATCCTGCGTACAGCCTCCTCAATAGCTGCTGATGTTGCTGCCATTTCCTTATCCACCAGATCTCCCAGCTCGCCCTGACGGATGTCCATTCCTTTCGGCCGCAGCTCCTAAATAGAAAACGCAGTCAAAACCATTTCAGTCTGGGTTTAGGTGGAAAAAGAAAAAAAAACTAAAAGCATGTTGCAACAAAAACAAATGGGGGGGAAAAAAAGCAAAGCAGAAGTGTTAATCTCAAGCTGCATCTCTCAGAGCTCATTCAGAGTTTCTCTGGGAGACACGCAGTGCCAAACATCTGTTGGCTCCACCAGGTTAAGCAGAATGAAAGATATTTATTAATTTAATATTTTACGCTAGCAGCATTATCTCTCTCACATAATTGTTTACCAGAACGCTTTCGGCAAAAAAAGGTTGAACTAGTATGAGTGGAAGAGGTGCCAATAATTGTGCCATTGGGGATGGTGTTCAAAACTAAAGTTTCCTGAGAAGTGTAACGTTGTGCAACTGCCGTCCCCAAACGACTACCTAAACAACATATTTCAGAGATTATACTGCTGATGAAAATATAAATGTGACAGTTTGTCCACTGAGCTGTTTTTTTTTTTTACAAGACTGTGCAGTAGAGAAATCATATCACCACAATTTATTTTCAACAGTAATCACAACTTTTCATTCTAAAAAAACAACAACAAAAAAAACATAGCAGCATTTAGTCCAAATAACCATTTGATCACAGCAATTTGTATTTAATTTGTCCCAAAAGCAAGAGAAACTGAACACTTAAAGTTCATTTAGACTGTTTAGCCAGACTAAACATCAAACCACCACTTATCTAAAGTGTACTCTTGCTAAAAAAAAATATTAAAATTGATTTGCAAAACTCAAGAGAAGGATACTAAAACAGTTCCATCAGGACAAGAGCATCAATCCCCAAAACATAAAATCTACCCAACAGGCAGATCATCAACATGTTCACAGTTATGCTGCTGAAGCTGATTTAACCCATCCTAAGACCACAGAACCACAGAAACAATGAATAAAATACACATGGGTCCAATTACCAGGAATAGTGACTTCTCAAGGCCATTGGTTACCAGATTTGTTTTATGTGGCGTCAAGAGTGAGGGGGGTAAATATATACATGCCACACCTTTCAGATCTTTATTTGGAAGAAAATAATTTTTGTCCCCCATCACATAAAATCCCAATAAAAACACATGGAAGTTTATATTTATAACTTTAAAAGAGCAATGTTTGAGCCAATGAAAAGTTACACATGATAGCAGAACATTTTTTATTTTCAGTAAATCAGCTCCATTGGTCATAATTTGCAAAACAATCAACAACTGTATTATTCAAGGAGCCATCATCTTAAAAATGTTTTGCAAAACAGTGAGGACAAAAAGTGCGATGCACAGCATCTCTGCAGAAATCCTACTGTTTCCCCTCACCTGACCCAGGTGCAGGATCTTCTGCACAATCAGTCGAACAGAAGCTGGATCGGCCCTCTGCAGGGTGTTCTTGGATTTCAGCTCCTTCAGGTACTGCAGACTCTGCATGGCACAGCCTCTGCAGTTCTCCGTCAGACCTGCAGGACATCACAGTGCAAAGACGCTCTGTCAGCAACATTTCTGCAAGGCTTGTTGTCCAAGAACAAACTCGCTTTAAAATTAATGCTTCTGCAGACATATGCATGTAAGGAGGAAGTGTGATGCGTGTCCAGCAGTTCAGTGTTCCTTACGATCAGCTTGGTCAGTGGGTGCCATGTGTGCCGTAGCGCTGCCGTTGACGATCGTGTCCGCGGCCAAGTGGGAGAACTGGGTCAGAGACCTCAGCAGCCCGCCAGCGTCTGGTTACGAGAGCATAAAGTAGGGGAGCAGATGGTTACATCAGATAACCTTTTGAACCGACTGCACTGCGTCATGAGGAGGAGAAGGAACTCACCCTCCATGTTGCGCAGATAATCTCCATGTCCCTTTTGCATTTTGTCGATGGAGCTCAACGTGGCCTCCGCTCGATTTATGAGGTAATCTGTGTGTAGGAGAAACAAAAACCAAATCCAAAATATTTATACACGCTGTGCTGTATGTCAACATCAAGTTCGTATTTATAATGAAGGATTTAGCTGCTTTTAATTTTAGGTATGTGGGTTTTGTAGCTTTCGGACCTGGAGAGCTGGTGCAGCGTATGTGCAGAGGATCATCCAGCTTGGCAACAGCATCTTGGATGATGTTCTCAGCTTCTGATATGGTGCCTTGGAGCAGAGCAAACTGCTCCTCCGAAAGCTTCTTCTTCATCTGTTCCTCCACACTGGTCTACAAATAAGCACACAAGAAGAGCACACATGTAAAAACAATGATTAACGCGTACAGTATGCATGCGTCAGTACAAGTCATCCAACCCAACAGCAATGCATCAGTGTATTTAAAGAGCTTAAAACGTGAGACTATTAATCTGTTTGCAGGTGTGATCAGTCGCTGTAGCAGTTTACCATAATACATTGACTAATCTGAAGTGTTGCAATCACTCATCTTGGGCCTCCTTCTGGATCTCAGCTGAGCAAAGCTTCTGGATAGATCAGCAGACACAAAAGAAGCTGATGCTTTTGATAAGATTGTTTTGAAAACAGCCAGATCAGGGTGATGCCAAGGCTTTGAGTTCGTCACTGGATAAATGTTCACAAAGCTGGTCAGCAGTTCTTAGAAGCGCTTGATTGTAATGTTGCCAATAAATATTTTTATGTCGATTTTTGAGCAGCGTACAGATAATTTTTAAGAAGCCATTCTTTAAAAAGGTAAACAAAGAAATATATATGATGCTCCTTTTATGGCTTTATTGTCTTAATTGATATCAGGCCCCATTCTGATCACAAACAAACTCTTCTTAGTCAAAAGAAAATCATTTTAATCAAAATCTGACAGAGCTATAAATACATTTTGGCTTTACTGCTTTTTGGTAGAAACTGCTGAATAATTGTGGTCCTACTTATGATGAAATTTAAAAGAAAGTAAAAACTACGGTTATTAAAAGATGAACGGCGTCTTGTTCTTAAAATTTTTAATTTTAACATTTCAATAATAATTAAAAAAATGAAATGCGTTAGTGGGCTGTGCTGTTTAAAGTTAAAATATATCCAGAGTGATCAAGTCAAAGTTCCTGGCAGCTAGTGAGGCAACACAGCAGGTTTTAATGGCTGCCGTTTAGACCTTTGTAATTTTAAACCGTTTTGTCTGAAGAGCGACCCGTTTTACTGTCATGACAAAGGAGAGACAAAATCCCCTGATGTAACCAAAAAACTGTAAATTCAACAATATTTTACTCATTGATGCTTGATATTAATTTGAATTCAGTTTTTCTTTTTCAGTCGATATCCACTGGTGTCCATATAGGCCCTGGCTAAACTTCAGCTATTGATTGTCTTCTTTTCACAAGGTGCTTATAAACTGGACTTGAAGACGTTTATCACTTGTTTAAAAACAAAATATTAAGTTGTCACCGATTTGAGAATATCAGAAAATGTAACCTCACACACAATTTAGGTAACAGAACAACAGTTTTGACATTAAGAGCCTCTTTCTAGCTCCCATTCACATTCTGTGACGGGTCATTGATGGTCCATTTGACATTTACGGTGGTCGTGTCTGTTTATTTTAAAAAGTAACGCAGTGGGACTCCTGCGTCCTGACTGACCTTCTCCCTCAGTTTGCCCTGCAGCTCTCCCAGCTCCCTGCTGCTCCTCTCCCGCTCCTGCTGAAGCGACGACTGCTGCAGCTGCGCCTCCTGCCGCAGAGATGACAGCTCTGCCTCCTTCTCCCTCACAGATCGCATCAGGCGCTCCTTCTCCGCCTGCAGAGCCGTCATGCTGCTGTTCATTTCCAACGATGTCTGGCGAGGAAAAAAGAAAAAAGAAAAGAGAGGGTGACGAGCAAAGCCAGAAGAAGCAGATGGCCGTGAGTGAAAAAAGGAAAAAATCCATGCGGAAAAGTCTTGCGCTTCGCCAGCAGAACTGGTGATAGCTCTGAATGGAGCTGGCTTAGCAGGACATTGGTGAAGTAACTGCAGACGCTCTCTCACCATCTCGCTGCTCTGCAGAGTCGCCTTCACCCGTGTCACCTCTGCCATTTTCTCTTCCAGCTCTCTCTTCAGTCGCTCCATCTCAAATTTCTGCTCCTCCATCTGCAGAGACACCACCTCATGAGCGCCACAGGGTTTTCTGAAGTATGCTTAAAATAACAGCCAAATCTAATTTAGATTACAAACCATTTCAATAATCTTAGTATCAAAGTAAAGCTGACAGGAGACTCCATCAGAAGTACAAGTGTCACAGCAGCTGCAACAGTTTTCAGGGAAATTAAATCAGGATTTTCTGTCCCTCATCAGAGTTTTTTGGCCTTATGCAATATAGGAACCTTTTAGAAATATCATAATCAAGGCTACAAACTTTTGAAAACCTTAGCTCCATCAGTGGACAAAGACTAATGCAGCCGAGATAAACTAAAGCAACTTTACAGAGGTTTGGCACAGGTAAGCACCAGCTACAAAACTGGAAATTTCCTGTGTTTTTACTTGCTGAAATTATTTATATACGTTTACAGTTGCTTGTTTTTTATTTGTTTAATATCCACATAAAATTTTTATACATTTATAATAAAAACAAGAAACTGCCATATTTGACTCTAATCAGAGTAAATTTTTTTGGAAATTCATTGTAAATAAAAAAAAAAAAAAAGCAAGAATAAATTCAGGCTATTTTACAGAAAACCTTTTAAGACCACCAAACTATATACTCAGATTTTCTTTGGCACTACTGGAGCTCCATACAACATCTTTTTGATGTTTCCTGCTCAATTTCTCAACTCAGATGCTCTTATGGGATGCCGCTGTGCTCCAAAAACAATCAATCTATCCCGCAAAATAAAATAAATATCACATTTATTTATTTTATTTGTTTAAAATAAAATAAATAAAGTTGTGTGGGGCTTAATGTAATCACACACACATTTCTTGTGATCCCAGTTAAACAACAAGCACCAACCTTCATGTCCGCCTCCTGTTTGACTCGTTCCACCTCGAAGCTGAGCTGCTGCTTCGTCCTCTCCACTTCCTCCTGAGTCTGCTGGGTGGCCGACAGCATCTTCACAGTGTCTGCGCTCTGTTAGCACATTAGCACACTCAGCGTTACAACACAAGGCCGTCTGGCCACAGTCTAGCTGAAAGCAAACATCTCTGAGCGACTCTGGAGTCTGTACCTTGCGGAGCAGTTCAGCATGGCTGGCCACCAGCTCTGTGTGTTTCTCCTTCAGTTTGTTGTATCGCTGCTCGGTCGCTTGAGCCCTTCCTTCACATTCGGAGATGATCAGGTTGAATTATCTTGCTCATGCTTTGCAGGATTTGCCAAACAAAGTGCTTCATTAACGCATCTTACTCTCTGCCTCCAGGAAGGTGCCCTGTAAACTCTCGTGCTCTGCGTTCCGGCGGCGGTTCGCCTCCAGCTCCATGCGCAGCTGCTCGTTTTCCACCAGCGCGCGCTGCTTGAGCATGCGCTGCTCCTCCAGCTCTGCCTCCAAACTGTTGATTTGGGACTTGAGTTGCGTGACGTAGCGTTGAGCCTTCAGGACCAGAAAGTAGAAAAAGAGTTGAGAAAAGAAGGTTTAAGTTAAAATCCAAAGGCTTTCAAAGGTTTTAACACCACCCTGCAGCATTTTGTCAGATTTAAGTGACGGACCAACACAAACTAACAATTTTTTTTAAAAGATACAAGTCTTTGGGGGTGTTCCTCTACCAGTTTTACAAATCTAGAGACAGAAAATGTTCCCCTATTTTTTGCAAAACAGCTTGAGGTCAGTCAGATTAAAGTCTGAACATCAGTGTTCAAGTCTCACTGGACTGGACTTTGACTGGGTCATCGTATCACATGAATACGCTTTGATCTAAACTCTTCCAATTTAGCTCCGGCTGGATGTTTAGGTTTGTTGACCTGCTTGAATGTGAATCTTCTCTAAAGTCTGAACTCTTTTTCAGCCTTCAACAGTTTTTCCTCCCAGGTTGTCTTAGATCAACTCTTGATCAGTTTCTCTGTCCCTGCTGGAAAAAGCATTCCCACAGCATGATGCAGGTACCACCATATTTCACAGAAGGGGTGGTGTGTTCATGAAAATGTACAGCATAGTTTCCATCACGCCTAGCATTTTGTACGTACCATAAGCCAAGAAATACCAAACACACGTTTGCTGCATGTTCAACATGACTTTCTTTGTCAATACCCTTAATGTCTGTCCGATCCATCAATGTGGTTGACCGTGCCTTGGTACAGCTGCAGCATTCTCTTTCCATTTTCCATTTAGTGTTTTCGAAGATGCTTAACGCTCAGGATATTGTTTTATACACAACTCTGCTTTAAACTTCTCCACAAGTTCCTTGCTCTTCATGATGTAATTTTTTCTCAAATGTTCTCTTAAAAAAACCCTTTGAGGCTTACATATTACATGCTAAACCTTAACATGTTTATTTGTAAAAAAAAAAAAAAAAAAAAAAAAAAAAAAAAAAAAAAACAATTTTTTTTTTTTCTTTTTTCCTTCCTATTTCCCCTCCCCCCCCCACACACCAA
>NW_015117904.1:0-12668 GCF_001443285.1 Poecilia latipinna
GCTGTCAATCAACTTACCATAACAGGAAAACTGTTTATCCACCGTCATCGGTGTCCATGCTAACTGGCCTTAACATTCATGAGAGGTTCCGTTAGCTGCAGCGTAGCCAAACACAAGAGATCAGGGAGAAGTGGATGAGCAGCACCACAAGAGTTTGTGATTGGCACGCTAAGACCTGCCGCCTGGTTCTGACTGTTTGAATCCAGTTAGCACTGGCTAACAGAAGAGCTACATGTTTTCCACAGATTATCTCCCATGCAATATCACGACACAGTGACAGCTTCAACATATATGTAAAAAAACTGTATCATAGTGCTGCATTAGACATTATTAGAAAGACACATAAAACATTATGCCTGTTATTGTAGAAAACATCACACACTTCTTAATTTAAACTAAATGTGTAACAGGTTGAATGAAACAAAAACAAATGTTCACACCTATTAAAAAGATGCCTAGTTGCTTTTCAGGAAAAGTTCAGGAGTGTCTGGATGCAGCTGTTGGAGAGAAAACAAAATAACTATACAAGGAGAAAAAAATATAAACACCAAAACATGCAAGTCTTCCAATAATTAAATCAATTTTGTTTTTTTTAACAATTTAATTCATTTGTTCTGACAACAAATTTAGAACAGTACTAGTTATATAGTTTTTAAGCTAAGCTACAATAACCGATAAGTTTGCAAGCAGGCTTTTTTTTTTGTTGTTGCAAAAGTCACTTATTTACTCTCAGTGATATTTATTCCTATTTCAGAAACAGGAAAATTAACTATCTGTATGTACAATCCACTGACTTACAATTTATATGAGGCAAGAAGCTTCTGACCCACTGTAACAGTTTATCAACCTAACCTAATCTCAACATGCCTGATTAGAGCACCGAACATGCAACAAATTTAACGCTAACACGAGCCGTCCCCACCCCAGTCTTAAGGTCGTCCCCGNGACGAAGCAACCACAGATCCACCTGCTTCAGTTGTGGTTCAACGTTATGGGTGCTTTTCCTCTACCTCTGTAACATCCAGCTGCCTCCTCTCCATCAACGGTTCTGCTCCTTTTGGCCTGGTTCGGCTCGCAAAGCTCCCTCTGATCGTCCTTTTTCTTTTTCTTTGTTCAGATGTCTCTCGCTTGCTGTGCTCCCATGGACTTTCAGCTGCCCCATCCTAGCTCCCTTTGGCCTTCATCAGCAACGCTCCGGCCTCTCTTCGATCCGCCGTCCCTTTCTTCCCACCACTGACCCTCGTCAGCCCTCCCCTGCTGATCTCGTCACGGACTCCTCCGCCCTGATCGTCTTTTTAAGCTCACCTCCAGGAGAACGCTGCCACCAGTCCGCCAGGGTCGCTCACTTCTGTGTCTCAGCTCGCAGCTGGCTCTCCAGCCTCATCATCCAGCAACCTTGTTGCGCCCATGGGGGTGTTGTCTAGCTTCATGGATTCTTCGCCTCCCTCCTCTACCCCTCCGTTAAACTTATCTTGAGCAAGGGCTGTCAGTCAGCTCACTGATCTATCCGCCCCATGATGACTCCCTTCGGCCTTCATCAGTGACACTCCGGCCCCTCCTCGATCCGCCATTCTCCTCCCCGCCACTGACGCTCGTCAGCCCTCCTCAGCTCGTCTCGTCGTGGACTCGCTCCTATGCCTGGATTGTCTTTCCCAGCTCACCTCCCGGAGAACGCCACCATCAGACCGCCACGCTCACTTCCGAGTGACTGCTCACAGCTGGCTCTCCAGCTTCATCAACCAGCAACTTCGCTGCGCCCGTGAGGGCGGTGTCCAGGTAATGATATACCTTCTCCACTCTCGTTCATATTTTGTTTTCATGACATCAGTTAGGGCACCAATGCTTCCAGCTCCTGTTTATCTGGCCTCCCATTGCCGGTCAGTCTCAGCATCTTTAGAGTCATGATTAGCTCAACTTGTGGTTTGCAGAGCTGGGCTTTAAGCTGTTCTAAATCTCATCGGCTTCGCTTTCTAATGGCACTTGCACAGTGATCTTAACTTTGCGAGTGTTCCGCTTCTCAGGCCGTTCAGTTCGCTGCGTCGCACGTCCTGATAACTTCTGTTCCTCTTTCCCTCATTTTCTGTCAGCTCGAACTCGTATCGAGGAGGCATGGGCATTAAGTAGAAATACCACATTTATAGGATCCGTCAGTCCAGCACACACGACATGAGGGTCATAAAATGAGTCAGCTTTCTTCCATAACTGGATGGCTGCCTAAGCATTGTGGTTCTACACGCAATTGCTGTTGGAGTTGGTTGCAATCATTTTAAGCACACCAGTATTGTGCGGTGTCAATTGGGAGATAGATGGATAGATAATAATGCATTAACTGATTTCCATAAATGTAGCGTACGGCGTAGACTGTTTTGTCACCACCCGTGTGTGTAACATGATTTGTGTGCTTAGAGTGATCATAAACGGCAGAGTACAGTTCCTACGCGAGGCAGCCAGTTCTCCTGTGTGGCAGGGGGCGCTCATGATCCCAGACATTGCGATTCCACAAATGCAGAGTAAGAGACAGTAACAACGAGCTAGCTAGAGCTAGCCTCACATTAAAGTCAGTTCAGCGATACATCTTTAGTTTTTTTTTTTCTCTTACCACCCAATCACCTTTTAATCACAAACCATTAAGCCTAAAACTATATTTCTTTTGTGTGAGAAATATTTGACTGTTCTTTTTTATATATATATATATTTTTGTAGCGTTGTTTTCAGTTGCTATGGCAACGAGCCTGTTCGTAGCTGTGATGCAGAGAGCGAGAAAGTGGTTTTGAGTCATACATTAACAGTTTTCCCCCTTTGCTACGAACACAGCACAAAATTAATATTTACATGTCAGTTTGAGTTAACGGAAGTATTCTATGGTGGCAGCCCTGACATGTATGTAAAAGAATAGTTTTTCTGCCCCCAGCATTGTCCGCATGTGCAAATTTTCCGGTGTAAACAATAACTTGCAGGGGTATATATTTGTAAATCCGATTACGAATGCCTCTCCAGCTATAAACCTTGTTAGCACATTACTGAAGCACACACGCTTGAAACAAGCCTCCTGCTCCCTTATAAGGCTTATGATGATCTACCCACTCCGCCAGGTGGCAGATTAAATATCAACGTATTGGTAACCATAGCTACTTTGACTTTTGCAGCCATCCATTTGTGCCGCACGTCTCATCACCCTTATCACAATAAAAACACCTTGGGATCTATAGAAACTTATCCATGCATTTATCTCCAACCGTATCGATAACTGCAGCAGCGTCTTAATTAAATCCTGGGAGATGCAGCTAATCACTCCAGTTCCAAAGATTTCTCATCGGCTATCTCAGCTTAGAGAACAGACCTTAAACACTGTTTGTTCAGAGACCTCTGATCAGTCTAGCTCCTTAACCCATTAAAGATCTGATCCATCGACCTTCTGCTCCACTCCGGGTCTGACCTGCTCTGCCTCCTCAGAATGAAATGAAGCAGCATTAACTTTGTGCACGTCAAACCTTGGAAAATTTCTGAAAATATAACTTATTTTAAATCTCGCTCAAAAGTCTCCATCTATAGCTGCTTTGTTGCATAATTTATGAATCATTAACGAGTATTTGACAAGTAATGTTAGCACTTGGAAAGGGTGTCTCCTTTCTGTGTGATTCGTGGTACTTCGGGCTAGCCTGCTGCTGCTGAAAGGTTCTACAGGCTACGAATTAAACCTCAATTTGACCACTACCTTTGACTAGTCCCCGCACAGGCATTGCAATCTTTAAGCTGCCTTTTATCCCCACCAAGCCTTCCTCCTTCTCGTCATCCAGCAGTCACCATTACCTCTGTTATCCCCACAGGTCATTCCAACAACTATTCAACAGTATTTCTAAAGTCTTTCACACCATCATGGTACGCCTTAACTAAATTTGGCGCAACTTAGAAATCTTTCCTTCCTCACGATGGGGTCACGTCCTTCACAATTTGTTCTTTCATCGCCACCTTCTACTCCCTTAATCTGCAATTCAACTGCAACATTTTCTAGCGCCTATTATGAAGTACAGACTTTTTGGGGTATCTATTCTTAATTATTGCTTTATATTCGTATGTATGAATATATTTTACATGTTTAGGTTTTTAAGATTCAGTCCTATCTCATTCTAAAAGCACTGATTTGCTGCTGGAAATGCACCATATAAATAAATCGCCTTTCCTCGAGGATCGAGGGGAAAACTGCCACTTACATCGATCACCTAGCACAATTTATCTCAGCAGATGCTTGTTTACTATCCATCCATTCTAGTAATCTATTAGTTTAGAATGCTCAAGGGACAACGCAGGTCCCGGATCTATGCCTGTTTCATGCTGTTCTCAATTTTCACTTTTAAGTCAGCAAGCCCCACCTCAACATCTACGTCCCTCACGCATGAAGTCTCCAGATCAGCCATGTCTTTAAATTTCTTAGAAATCCAAGATTCATGCGAGTTCCCCTTGGCCATTTCCAAGGCCTCATATTTAGTCCGCAGGCAGCCTCCCATTGCCCACAAGGTTCAGTCATAACCCAGTTGCCGATCGTCAGCGGCATCCTCCTCCTCGTACTCTTTTAGACCTCTCTTCCATTCTCACTGCCTTCAGACAATGGGTAAGCATTCATAACAAATCTCTGGTGGTGGAGTACTCCGACATACTAAATATCTATTGTTCAGGGAGTCGGCCGAGCCTAACAAGGCTGGAACAGCCTGCAGACCACAGACATCTATGCTGCACATCGAGGCCGGATCAGCTTGCAAGCCACACCAGCACCGCATCTCTCAGACTCAGTATAGCCTGCATGAGCCGCTAACTAGGCTCGAACAGCCTGCAGGCCACTGCAGTTATCGCCTCGCCTAACAAAGTTCAATATGAGCTTGCAGGCCCGGCTGCCGTGTGCCTAACAAGGCTTCAACAGCCTGCAGGCCATGGCCATCACTGCCTTCCTACCAAAGCTTCGCTAAGCTTGTAGGCCGGCTGCCGTTGCGCCTACGAGATTCGATCAGCTGCAGTCCGCGGCCGTCACCACCCGCCTAACAAAGCTTCACTATAAGCTTGCAGTCCGGCTGCCGTCGTGCCTATGAGGTTCGATCACCCTGCAGGTCTCGGCCTCTTTGCCTCGCCTAACAAAGTTCGTCATGAACTTGCAGGCTGGCTGCCGTGCGCCTAACAAGGTTCAAACAAGCCTGCAGGTCACGGCATGGCCTCGGTCCGGCACCCTCTTTTGGGGGAAGACCTACCTGAGCTTCGTTCGAGCCGATCATTCAAGCTCGCTGCGATTCTCAGCTCACACGTCTTCTGCCAGTGTCAGAGCGCCAAATTCTTGGTCCAATAAAATTGTCTAACTGCTGTTTCTCTCTCTGCGTGAGTCTCTACAGATTGAAATGAAGCCCTAGGCGGAAATTCAACCTGGAAGACTCTTCCAGCATCACCTATCACCACACCTTCACCCCAGCCAATCAAGACGCACCACCTCTCTACCTTGATCCAGTCACCTGGCAAGAGGTCCTTCAAAAGACGAAGCAACCACAGATCCACCCGCTTCAGTTGTGCTTCAACCCATCTCCTCCATGTTTCCACCACCAGCCTCCCAGACGCCCCAGGTCCCCTCAAGACTCCTCTCTCCAAGCTCCGCTCCACCACCAGTGACTGGGCCTGGGGGAAGACCTACCTGCGCTTCGTTCGAGCCGATCATTCAAGCTCGCTGCGATTCTCAGCTCGCACGTCTTCCACCGGTGTCCGAGCGCCAAATTCTCGTTCCAATAAAATTGTCTAACTGCTGTTTCTCTCTCTGCGTGAGTCTCTACAATTGAATTGTAGAAAACACCACACATTTCTTAATTTAAACTAAAGGTTTGAGTAAAACAAACAAATGTACACACCTATTATAAAGATGCCTACTTGCTTGCCAGGAAAAGTTCAGGAGTTTCTGGATGCAGCTGTTCAGGAGAGAAAACAAAATAATCTTATAAGGAGAAGGAAATATAAACACCAAAACATGCAAGTCTTCCAATGATTAAATCAATAATTTGTTTGTTTTTTTTTAACAATTAAATGAAATCATTTGTTCTGACAACAAATTTAGAACAGTACTAGTTATATAGTTTTTAAGCTAAGCTACAATAACCGATAATCAGTTTGCAAGCAGGCATTTCAGCAAAAACTCCCAATTGGAAGAATTGTTTTGCAAACATCACTTTTATTTACTCTCAGTGATGTTTATTCCTATTTCAGAAATAGGAAAATTAACTATCTGTATGTACAATCCACTGACTTACAATTTATATGAGGCAAGAAGCTTCTAACCCACTGTAACAGTTTATCAACCTAACCTAATCTCAACATGCCTGATTAGAGCACCGAACATGCAACAAATTTAACGCTGACTGAAACACGAGCCGTCCCCACCCCAGTCTGACGGTCGTCCCCTGGTCTAACCGCTTCCCTCCGCCCCAGTTTACGTTCGTTTGTCGCTCGACCCCCCCACACTCCCCACCACCTCCTCTAACTACCCCCTACTCCTGGCGACATTTTCCATATTCTAAAACCCCAAACTTGACATGGAAAGTATATTTACCGAAGTTAAATGGCCACCTGCTTTTATGTTAACAACCGGGTCATCAAATCATGTTTAGCAAATAAAACAACTGCAGCTTGACATTTTTAAAAAGCAGGATTGAGACATAAGTAGCATGACGCCATGAACGGATAGCTTTCACGCGCCCAGTTCAGTTTGACTTGACTTGTATGAGTTTGGTCAAATAAATAAATAATAGTAATACAGCAGTCACCTGTACTTTTACTTTTACAATACACAAGCAAACGCAGCATTTTAAAAATAATATATACCTTTTTTGTAAAAAAAAAAAAAAAGACTGCAAAACAGTTTGCAATTATAGACTGTGCCAGGAGTCTCACGAAGTCAAATGAAGTCAACTACAAATATTTCAAAACATTATTCACAGAAAAGAATGTGTTTTTATTTATTTTGCCAGGGAGGTTCCAGAAAGGTAACGCCAGCTCTTAATCCAACCGAAGTCCAAAAGATATATGTTCCAGGGTCCGGCTAGCGAACTTGAAATGTCATATGACCAGTTTTTGCGTTTGCGAAGTTTCTTGTTCCCATGATGCAATGTGTAAAATTGAAAATACAGTACAAATACCTGTAAAACTAAAAACGGAAAAATTCCTTCAAATTTCTACGGTACATTTACCCGTTTTTTTTACATTTTTTTTACAGTGTAGCTACAAAGCATTTGCAGTATGCTACCTATGAATATTTAGTTTGAAGCTATGACTTTATAAAATGAAGTCATTTATTTTCTCTTATTAACTCAATAACCATTATGTCTGTTCATTTTTGGCTGTGTAACTTCACAAATGGCACCCAATCGAACATATATTTGACTTTTCGGTAACACTTTATTTGAAGGGGGTTGACTAAGACTGACGTGACGCCGTCATAAACATGTTATAACACCTGTCATGAACATGAATAAGCCTTCATGAATATTTATGACTGTTGTCATAAAGCATCATTGGTAAATTATGACACTTTTAATACAAAGTTGACATTATTCAAAATGTCTTTGTTATGACAACTTGATATTAACCAGGAAATCATTGCTGTTTAAACTTTACCTTTAATAACATAAAGTTACCTAATTTTTAAAGTGCAATCAGTAATACTTTTATAACAAATTTATATCAGTAATGATTTCTTGGTTAATGTCAAGTTGTCATAACAAAGACATTTTAAATAATGTCAACTTTGTATTAAAAGTGTCAGTTTACCGAATGACGCAGAATTAACAGTCATAAATATTCATGAAGGCTTATTGATGTTTATGACAGGTGTTATGTCATGTTTATGACAGTGTCATGTCAGTCTTATTCAACCCCCTTCAAATAAAGTCTTACCGACTTTTCATATTACAACAACATGCAGGAATTTCACAAACATTTCCTCAAACACATGGTCTTTTGGTTTGTTTCCTGTCAGGCTAACTGGATAGTGAACTCTTCAAGCAAAATCGAGTGCCAGACGAAAGGCAAGAGCATCGAGGTACACTACAGCACATTAAAATAAAGAAATTATAAGTTTTTCCCCTCAGTTTTACAGTCTGTTTATAGAAATAGCTGTTCTAACAGGAATGTGACAACTACATCAGGATGATGCACACTCTGGATGATGGCAGAATTCTGGCTTGTGGAACCAAGGCATTCGAACCTACCTGCACACACCTGGTACGTTCCTCCCATACCTAAGGCTGGAGTTGTTGTCCTGTAGTTCCAGAACCATCGGCTGGGCAGTTGCTGTGTAGGAGGAATTTAGTTTATTGCAATAAAACAGGAAAGGATGTAAAAGCATGGATCACTAAGGTATTAGAGTTTTGCATTGTTTTTTCATTTTACCCTCAGAATTAAAACAGATTTATGGAAGAATAAGTAATATCCATCCATTCATCCATCCATCCATCCATCCATTTTCTTACACCCTTGTCCCTAGTGGGGTTAGGAGGGATGCTGGTGCTTCTCCAGCGAACGTTTCAGGCGAGAGGCGGGGTTCATCCTGGACAAGTCGCCACTCCATCGCAGGGAATAAGTAACATAATTTCTAAATTATAAATTCTTCAATGTTTCTTCAGATGGTCGACAAAGGACATATCACCATGGAGAACACAACTCACAGTGGCAGAGGGAAAATTCCCTTTAGCCCCAAAGAAAAATTTACCTCCATAATGGAAGGTTGGTGCAACACTTTTTATCCCAGGCCTAATGATGTTTCGCTCAGTATCTCAGTGCTTCCTGGTCTGGATTCATCATGTCTTATGTTCTTGTGTAAATTGGTCTGGACTCCTTATGTTGTGTGTCTTGTGTGGACCGTAACAGTTCTTGACCAAACAGCCGGTGAGCATTGAGAAACTTCATCCTATGAAATGTTTAGTTGTTTTCCTATGTCTCCATGGTTGTACATTTACTCATATCTACATACAACATCAACCAGTGAACCAGTGCTGCTTCTTCTCAGATATCTCATTCTCTTCTTGATGCTTCAAAGCCTTCAGAGTATAAAAAAAGTTAGTTTGGGGGTTTTGGGTTGCTGGATTGTAACCAGTTAAAAAACGGAGGAAACAGGAGCAAGAGAAAAAACAAATGGAGTTGATTAGATAATCAAAGTAACTTTTAAACTCAGGCTGTTTATTGGTTCACCACAAGTTTATGACCCTAATTATGGATACTGTTTGTAAAGTTAATCAATAATTAACAGCAATAATTTCTTTTCACATTTTATTTAACTTTTTATTTCATGCACTCAAATGTACATAGGAAAAGTTCATGTAATAGCTAGAAGAAATCATGAATACGAGGGTGAAAATGTCAGGGCCATATTCTTAGATTTGAAGACACCGTTAACCATGAACTTTTGCTGGGAAAACTGTCTAATTTGAATTTCTCAAATGCTGCTGTCTCATGCCAGTCAAATAGAATACATATATATTGGAGAATAAAACTTCACATACCTTAATTGTTCTGCTGCAGTGCCACAAAGCTCCATTTTGGGGCCCATCCTAGTCAGTCTTTACATTAATGACCTACCAGACTTTTGTTCGCATGTAAAAGTACAGTTACATTCAAACGATAGTGTTATTTATCTGTTTATGCCAGAAAAAAAGAAAGAATATTCTTCTATGCAGCTATTGCACCTGCTGCCTGCTGCTTGTTTTTCCCTGTAGTCCACAGATGGCCAGGAACCAAGTATTGTTGTTAATGGAGAGAGACTTGATCTGGTTGTAAAATGTAAATATCTTGGAGTCAATGTTGACCCAAATCCATCCATCCACCCATTCTGCAATTATTTTTATTTTCATATAAAATACTGCTATACAACCTGGCCATATGCAGCTGCAAGTATAGTAAAACCCATCATGTCTCTTCAAAAGGACAATAAAAACCTCTGACAAGAAATTGTTCCATTTTCATTATTGTAAAATTATTAACAAGCATAATGTTTTAAACCTTGATTCTTGTCAGATATATCATGAAGTCTGTATTATTTTTAAAGTTTTAAATGGGCTTTGCCCACCACCTCAGTTGATTTTATTCAGAAACGACACAATAAAATAAAATCCAGAGAACAAACCAAAGGAAACTGGAACCTACTGAGGCACAGAACACAGTTTTGACAGAAGGAGGAGTCTGTTAGAGACACATATTCATGGAGCGGACCATCAGCCTTTACCAAAGAGTGAAAACGACAACTTTTAAAAAGAATCGCAAGCATTGGTTGAACGCAAACCAGTTTGTATTCATTCATAATGTCTTGCGCTGTTGCTGTCTTCTGTCCAGTGCATTGCATTGCATGGTAAGGTGTTTTGTTTTTTGTGCTTGCTTGTCTTAGAACAAAATACGAAACTGAGCTGTTGTACTAATTCCTGCATATTTACACTGTCATGAATTGTGATAATATTGATTAATGTGTTCTGCCCTAATCAAATAAACTAAAATAAATTAAACATTTTAAAGTGTTGATCCATCAGAAAACATCTTCACAACATCCAATTTTAGACAACATTTTTTCTCGAGTACTGAGCAGCTGTGCAACAAAGCTAATGGTTTGAGTGGATTCCACCCATGCTGAAGGATTGTTTTTCAGTGATTACTTTAAAAATTGTTAAACATTTTCCTCTGCTATCAATAGGAAAGATGTTATATACTGCTGGCTCCACAGACTTCTTGGGAAAAAACATGGCTTTCCAAAAACATGGGCGCAGTGTGATCAAGAATGAACAAGGATCCTATTGGTTCGAGGGTGAGGTGATCACTTGACCCAGTTAAAATATATTTTCTTGTCAAACCTCACTCCACTTTTTATTGTGTCTGAACTTAGAGCCCACCATGATTTCCATACACATGGCTGAAATAAGCAAAACTTCAGAGAACAACGAGGATGACTACGTCTTCTTGTTCCTCACCGAGAACAGTGTTGAAGAAAAAAAACGCATTAAGTTGTCGAGAGTTGTACGAGTGTGTAAAGTACGTCTGAATGCTAAACCTTTTTTTTCTCTCTCGCTCTTGGTGAAGGCGGATGCCTCCTTAACCATTCTCATCCTCCTCACTGTTTTTGCTGCTTTTTTGGAGCCTTTCTTTGCATATCCTCCAAATCTACAAATTGTGCTGGTCTCTCAATGCAATTGATCAAGTTTTCTCAACGAGAAGACTAGGCACAGAAGAACCCACTTGTCCTGCAGGGACACATCCAGAGTGTACATCCTGGATTGGGTCGACTAGCGAACACTCACACTGACATGCTGAGTCAGTCTGAGTGTTTCGCTACCTGTGAGACTGAGATGCAAGTTGCATGCGATTTTTTCGTAGGCAAACTTTGGATGCTAAAACTCAATAGCCAAATGAAATCAATCTTGGAGAATTTGCTAGTTTTTGGCCCAGTGGAAACAACAAAATAACATAAATTATCCAGTTAAGACTCTAGGGCAGATGGAAAATGTAAGGCATCTAGTTTACATATTCACTAATCCCAGAACAGGAATCAAACCTATTAGTTGGAACAAAAATATGCAGAGGATTTCACTCAATCCAGAGCAGGAATCAGAACAAGCTTAGAATCCAGAGAAACTCCTATTAGTTTATAAATCATGGAATTCAAAACTTAGGGTTATACTTTTTTGTTTTCTATTTTTCTTCTTTTGCTCTTTCCTTTGCAACAAAACTTGTTTTGTTGTATTTCCTTTAAATTCGTGTAAATTAATTTGAATTGCCTTGTTGCAGAAAATGTGCTATATAAATTAAATTACCTTACCTAAACTTCCCTTTAAACACCACATGAATCAGTATTAAAGTCTGATATTTGTGCCGATTCAGAGCGACGTGGGAGGTGCAAAAATTTTGAAGAAAAAGTGGTCATCTTTCCTGAAAGCCCGTCTGGACTGCCCGTTTGGAGACGAAGCCTCTCACTCTCTGGTGCAGGACGTCTTTCTTCTACAAGATGAAAATAATATAACAAACAGCATCTTCTATGCAACATTCACCATAAACCCGTAAGTCATGTCTCCTCACGTTTCAATGTGCAAAGAATTCTGATTTTGTTAACCGCTTCATCTGCATTTATGATTGTACTGTTCATAAAATAAATTGAGTCCTATTGTTCAACTGCCATGATGTTAAGGTAGAAACACTCCTGCCTTTTCTGTGGTAACTCCAAAATATTTGGAAAAATTTGCCTGTTCAAGGATTATTTCATAAAGGACATCTGAAACAAGAACATTCAGCTTGGAAAGCTGAAATACCTTAGAGCTGTGCTACTTGACAATATATAGACTGGTGTCACAGCAGCCAATCAAGGAGTGCTATTAACTTTCATTGATGCTGATTGGGTGAACTCCCACAGTGGAGAAGAGAAAGACCTTGGATACTAGCTGCTGTAGTAGTTCTGAGGTTGCAGAGATTCCCCCAGAAAACTTGCTAAGCCTGGCGGTTGGGGTGCCGACGTGTCCACCATGTTTATGTATGAAAACATGTTAAGTAGACTAGAAATGCTGTTAGTGGTGGTGATGTTCTTAGCAGCATGAGGAGCCCCTAAGTTAAATTCTGCTCAAGGCCTCATACAGCCTTGGACCAGCCCTGCATGCCAAAGCTAAAGCCACTGCACA
>NW_015117905.1:0-6864 GCF_001443285.1 Poecilia latipinna
AAAGCATTAGATTAGATTAGATCAGATTAGATTAGTCCAACTGGTGAAGAATGGGGTAACACTTTATTTGAAGGGGGGTGAATAAGACTGACATGACACAGTCATAAACATGACATAACACCTGTCATAAACATGACATAACACCTGTCATGAACATCAATAAGTCTTCATGAATATTTATGACTGTTGTCAAAGTGTCATTCAGTAAATCATGACACTTTTAATACAAAGTTGACATTATTGAAAATGTCTTCGTTATGACAACTTGACATTACCCAAGACAACATCGTTGTCATGACAACTTGACATTAAGCAAGAAATTATAACTTGTCATGAATGTAATAACAGGTGAATTTATTGGCTTATAAGGCTTATATCCTAATAAGAAATCATTAACAAGTAAGTGTGGTCCACTTGAGGTAACTGGAAATGTTCATGACTCTGTCATTAAAGCGATAGAGTAATGATGCTCAATGACATCTTCATTACTAGTTTACTGTGATACACTTTAGCAGAGGAGGATAATGTCACAATTATAATGGTCTCATGACAGCAAAAGGTATATGTAACAAGTGACTTGTTAATGCTGTCTTATAAGGATAACATTTTATAAGTCACCTGTTATTACATTCATGACAAGTTATAATATCTTGCTTAATGTCAAGTTGTCATGACAATGACATTGTCTTGGGTAATGTCACGTTGTCATAACGAAGACATTTTTGTCTAGATTAATGTCAAGTTGTCATAACAAAGACATTTTGAATAATGTCAACTTTGTATTAAAAGTGTCATGATTTACCGAATGACACTTTATGACAACAGTCATAAATATTCATGAAGACTTATTGATGTTCATGACAGGTGTTATGTCATGTTTATGACAGTGTCATGTCAGTCTTATTCACCCCCCTTCAAATAAAGTGTTACCAATCTAACTATGAATATTGTTCTTTGAACTTTTACAAAGTAAACTTGCCAGCTCCTTAAAATCTTTCATTTAAATGTTAATTTAAAATATTTTAATTTATGTATGCTGAAACCATTAAATCAAATTTAGCAGCATTCATAATCTCAATAAACAAATGTTACATTTTTGTAGTTGTGGTCTGTGTTAAAATATTAGCATTTATGGGGCCCCTGAAGCCCTTGGAAACCTTTTGGAGCCACTGATTTAATTTGGATTAAACAGAAGTGCAAACAATTGATATTCATTTTAATTGTATTTTTTTGATTTGTTGTGTTTAAGACTAGTTGTTAGTTTAAATAGCGTTTCATTGGCGAGGTTTTCCTGTTGCATTTAATTACCCAGTAATATTTTTACATTTCCTGTCTAACATCTTTTAATATAAAAACACAGTGGACCGCTTCGGTGCCCCGATCACTGGGCTTAGCAAGTTTTCTGAGGAAAACCTCATAGTACATTAAAGTCAGTGCACATATGGAAGAAAATGCCTCTTTACACACTGCAATCACCAGCGCTCCTGCTCTTTATGTTTTGGGTCTCTATCCAGATGAAGATCTCTCTCAGTGGGCAGCCTGGCTCCACAGTGGGACCTTGCCTCAGCATTAACAGCAATTACCTAGCCTTGATTTAATGGATGACCTGTCTAGCTGAGAATCCTGCTCCATTACTTATCCCCAGAAGAGGCACCATTTCAATCTTTAACTCCACCGTCTTTGGGATCTTGATGTCTTTGTCTGATTCTCTTATTTATCCCATATCAGCCATGGTTGCTGCAGAACACAATGGTGTGTAAGTGGAGGCCAGCAATTAATAATTCACACACTGAAGGTGATGAAAAGCATCAACATGAGGAAAACTGGCATTGTTTTCTTTTTTTGGTTTGTTTTTTGTCCTTTCCAAAGCCAAGAAGAGAGAGTGTTGTGGGTTACTTTGCAGATGGCTAAAATATTCACTATTTGAATTCTGTGCGTAGTTACAGTGTTGACTGTCTCTGCCTAGACTGTTTTTTTTTTGTCATTTTGACCGACTGGGTCAAAAACAATCCCATCATGATGGGTCAAATTTTAAAATCAAATAATCAAATGCATTTAAAGGGGCGGTTTGAGAAGAGTCAGGTGGAGTACAGTTGGGTTAAGCTGGGTAGGGTAGAGTCAAGTAGTGAAGAGAAGAGTAAAGTAATGTAGAACCGGGTAGGGTAAAATAGAGCCTGGTTGAGTTTCCACTACACGTTGTTTATTTTTAAGCAGTTAAGTCACAGTGACAAAACCTGAAACTGCTGCTAGGCAGGTTATACAATAGATTGATAGTAGTGGTGTGCCGATCAGTCGGCCACCGATCATAATTGGCCGATTTTCGTAAAAAAGTGTATGATCGGTGATTGCCGATCACTGTCTGTTGTTGCCGATCACAAAAACCGACCACCTGCACCTTATATGTTACACCCTACAACAGCCAGTGTGCAGTGTATCTTCCTCTTTAATTCACACTGAGCAGCAAATCTAAGCAATGTCGTGTGGAACTTTAACACTCTGAGAGTGAATGGGGAAATTTGCGTCTTGCGACGGAAAAATACCTCGGGGGGCAAGGGGGGATGAAGAACGTCAAAATTCATCACAAGTCTAATAATATTGTACTTTAAAAAAAAACAAGCACTTGAAGGAGTATGGTGAGTTGTAGAGGCTCACGGCAAATAAAAAAGGCAACCTGAGCGGTCAGACACCAGATAAAACAGCACTTAATTGCCAAGCAAATAACCTGGGAAATTATTGAAGTCATCGGGCTAGCGGTGGAAGACACTGGGTTCTGCTCTCGTTGTTCAGTCGCCGCTACATGGTAATGAGGAGTAATATTTCACAGACATAGTGGCATTTGCGCTCCACCTCCCAGTGTTTTCTCACATCAAACACTTGCTTAAAGATGCAGCACATAACTTAAAAAAAAAAAAAGTTTTAACATATGTATTAAAATGTTTGCTGTCCTAACATGAGACAGAAAATCTGTGATCGAGCTCCTCTGCCTCCTTTCTGTATTCTGCACAATTACACCACTCAGTCAGAAACAACCAATCAGAACCAGCACAAAACACCTAGCCATGCTCTCAGGCAGTTTTGATTTAGTAACATATGATTGTTTATTGTAATGCAACCTACATTTGACTTTGAATGTTGTAATATTTGATATAGGCAATGTTGTGAGATTCATCTGATTTTATGTATAGGTTGTTGAGAAGCCTTAGAGTTAAATATTGTATTACCAGGGTTTCCCCCAGAAAACTTGCTAAGCCCGGTGATCAAGTCAGATTGCCATGTGTTTTTATTAAAAGATGCTAAGTGGACAGGAAATGTAAAAATATTACAGGGTTATTATGTTACGGGAAAACATAGCCAGTGAAATGCTATCTAAACCCACAACTAATCTTAAAAACAACAAATCAAAAAATACGTCTGCCTACGGTTCCTGGATTGGAGTTGAGTGAATATTCTATATATTAAATATTCTATCGGATGTGTTATCTTTTGATATTGGTCACGTGTATCACAGTACATGTTGCTATATATTGTTACTGATGTATTGTAACAATATATATCGGTAACATACACTTATGTATGACCATTACCCAACTGTCATGGCTATCCCATGGATTTTTCTCATTATGCTTGTCCTTAATTAGCTATGCTGCAGGATATGTTTACTTAACCTATTGCCTGTCAGGCTCAGACATCTCTGTCTCTAAGATTTGTGGGACAGGTGAAAAACATGAACTACAGGTGTTCCTATAGTTGGGAGAACTATCAACAATAGAGGAAATTTTTGGAGTGATGCAGGCACTCTAATAGCGCCTCCATTACAATGCATGAGCTTTGTGTTGCAAGCTGTATTTAGCCTGTTCCATATCTGTTCATGTTCCAGAACGCCATTATATGGCAAAAATGTTCTGATCGTAAAGCCATTGTTGACCACTGCGCAACTTCTTCTTTTGAAGATTTTTGTTTCCTCACAGTTACTATCTCTAGCTATCAGAGTGGAGACATTCATTTTGCTTCAAATGCAAAAAGCTGAATTTGGGCAATGACAAAGATGTTTTCTACATTTTCAACGCAATTTGAATGATTAATTGCATGATTCCATTTTAGACAACAGTTCTCTGAGTGGTACAGATGTTTTGCTGCTCTGCATGGAAGGCTGTCTGCAACAGCATGGATAAGCTCTGCTCAGGAGCCTCTTGGGCCTTGATGGACTTACCTAAAGTGATTCTCTCTCCATTTATTGCAGAGTGGATGTTTGGATCGTAGCCTACCTCTCAGAATGCATCTACACCATTCTCCTGAGATGACAAAACCAACTCCCTCTATTAATCATGCAGGAGACTATAACCCATACAGTGTAAAGATTCAATTGCAAAGTAAATGAATTAGAGGAAAGTGAATTGCTGTATTGAAGTATAGAGCCAACCAGGAAACACAGGAGCAGAGGGGAGGAGAGCAACTTGATCCAACTAGTTTCAGCCTGTGAGGGATCAATAACTGTTTGGATTTACAGAACTAAAGGAACACTGTGAATGTGCAATTGAACTTTAATGCGTACCAAAAAAGCGAACCCTGATCCACCTAAAAACCTCGGTCTCAGTTCGGTTAAGGTGCAGTTTGGATGCAGTGTGAATGCAAGCAGACCGGAGACTACTCCAAAAGTAAGAAGCTAACTATAGCGCAGGGCATTCTGGTCAATATATTGCTCCCTGCTCTGTGGATTAGTGGAGATACTGTCAGTTGCCATGGCAACAGCTGACCCAGGGTGAGGAGGAAAAGTGGAATACAAGTGGTTTAAAGTTTTTACACCAGTTTCTCAGTTAATTTTTCCTTTGCTGAGGCTCACTGTAGCCACTGTAATATTTAAACCTTCATTAAACAACAAAAACTGGACAAATTGCCTCATTTCTAGACCATCGTGGTATTAATAACAATCATCAAATAGGATGAAATATTTAATAAAGTATAGAAGCCATGCTTTGTTAAATTATAGCAAGCTAATTTTAACAGCGGCAATTATCTAAAATTAAATTACTGGCCAGTTGTAACATCCAATTTTTAAGTTCGTTCTGAGGAGATTTTATTGAGTGATGATGATGTCTGGGTTTTTATTGTTTTTTGGGGAGACCGATAAGCATCCTTAAAATGACTGGCGCGATGCAGCTCGGCAGCATTTCTCCTCCCCGAGCTGCTGTCTGGTGGCCAGTTCAAAGCGAACAAGAAGAGCGCTGCACGTGTATTTACACAGGTGAGCAGATAGACTAAACACAGCGGGCTTCTGTGCTGTAGTTGATTCTTGGCGTCAGAGTAACTTTACGGACGAACAAGAAAATAAATTTACCACCATCCCGGTCAAAATAAATGGATGGTGGAGCACATTTTGGTGGTACAGCTGTCATTTGTGTTTTTATGTTTGACGAAGGAGCCAAATCCCATCACTAACATGGACAGAAACACTATAAATGGCTGGTCAAAGTGAAAGTTCATCTATTAAATTGACTGAAGCACTTCCTCACTGTCCGACCGTAACATTTGCCGTGCTCCTCCTGAGCATCGCTCTAAGTCGGCGGGTGGGGTAAGAAACGGGATCCTTTGGACCCAGTGAGCTTTACCCTATGTCAGTGGTTCTTAACCTGGGTTCGATCGAACCCCAGGGGTTCGATGAGTCGGTCTCAAGGGTTTGGCGGAGCCTCTGCCGCGGAGGTAAAGACACACTGTGTAAAGTCGTGATGACGCCCCGCTTTGCCATCACTCGCTGCAGAGGATCACGTTACATTGCTGAGCCAATCAGAGCTGCGGAGGAGCACTGATTGAAGGAGCTCCACTCTCAACATGGATTTGAACTTGTGTCTTTAATTACTTCAGCGAAACTCAGTTTTTACCAAATTCTGTAGCTTTCGGTGTACTTCTAACTCTGCTCCTTAGTCCCATCTTTTCGGGGTTGCTACTGCCTCTAGTGGCGTGAGGGTGGTAACACAACAAATATAATTACATTACTAAATCAGAATACCGCAAAGTCTTTATTATTTATTATTAATTTTTCATTCTCTTAAGAATGTAGAGCTAATTAAATGATCTAAACAAGACTTTAAAGTGATTCCAGTTTCTCTCGATAGCCAACCTGATGAAACTGTGGCAGATTTTAAATACCTTGGGTCGTTCCTGGACAGTCAGCTCAACTTTGCTGAAAACACTGACTATATTTTGAAGAACTGATCTCAGAGACTCTACCTTTTAAGAAGACTTAGTGATCATGGGGTGACCCAACTATGTCTTGAATTTAGTGGGGGAAATCATATTTTATTTCAGTGAATGCGCATATGAAACTGGTGGGTTCGGTACCTCAAAAAAGGTTAAGAACCACTGCCCTATGTGCATCCTAGCAGGGGTTTTGCACCGATCCCATGTGCACATTTAACCCTTGATTCCCTGCTGTCTGACTGTGACATGTATTACTGATGATGACTGACTACTACTGACTGATATTTGCTGCGGTCCTCAATAGCATTGGTTAAGCCTGAGCATGGACCTAGTTAACCCTGAACCAGGTCCAGATAATTTAAGTTTTTCCACCTATCTTTTTAACTACCCAGATAGCACAGAATGATTGAAACAACATTGAATCAATGTCAGCCAGAAACATTGAATCAACGTTGAACGCTGACATTGAAACAACATTGAAAGTGGTTGGTCACTTGTATGTTGAATCAACGTTAGGGTTTCAACCATAACTGACATTATATCAATGTTGATTCAACCATCATCTGTATGTCAACTGACATGCATATTTGTGTGGATATTGCATTGAATCAGTTAGGAATCAACGTTGATTCAACCATCATCTGAACGTGGATCTGCATGCAGATATAT
>NW_015117906.1:0-12657 GCF_001443285.1 Poecilia latipinna
TACTTTAAAGAAAAAAAAAATCCATTCTCTATCCCTACGTTTATCTTTTAATTGTAACATCAACCCCGTTTTTCCCCTAAGTAGAGGTGGGACAATGAGCACATCTGGTGGGACCCGGAGCGATTCTGTGGAACCACACATATCTTAGTCCCCACCAAATATTTGTGGATGCCAGATATGACTATTGAGGAGATGTAAGTTGGTGTTCAGTTCATATTTGCTCACATTCCTAAACAGATTGGAGTGAACGAAATTAACCAAACCAAACTAAGTCAAGTATAAAATGCCGCCAACTCAAATTCCAACAAACCCACTATAACATTAAAATTGTATTTTTTCCCTCCAAGCAAAACACTTGGTAAAAATGAGTAATTTTGTCTAGTTGCCTGACTGACATACCCCACAGTGGGTTAATTTGAAGGTCACTGTCTGTATTCATTGTTCTGTAGGACAGAGCAGGACAAAGCCTCTCCAAGTCCAAATCTCAACATCAGGAACTATGGCTGGGTTGAATTCAGAAATGACCAGGTGGTGATCAGCACATGCAAGATGCGTGTTTACAAATTCCCATTTGACGTTCAGAGCTGCAACATCTCCTTCAAGTCCATTATGCACTCAGGTAAACCCCGAAACATGTTTTATCTGACTTGCCACATGTGCATTTTCCATGATAAGATGAGAAGACTATAAAGATGTTTAGGTTTGTTTGTTTTTCTGGCACCAATGCCAATCTGACATTTGTGTTTTTATGTATTTTTACTTTTACGTATTCATGGCTGTTGTCTATTGTTCTATTGTATTGTATTGTTCTTATTGTTGTACTGCAGTCTTTCCCCTGTTTCCAAGACAAATTTCTCCTATGCGAGATTAACAAATGATCTTATTTTCTCTTATCTGTCTCAGATGAAGAAATAAAGTTATTTTACAACAAGAACAATTCGGAGATCTCAGAGTGGTCTCGAAAAGCTATGGAGACGCAATACGAGTGGCTGTTCGTCAGCATGACAGTCACAAGCAAAACTGTCAACCATTTTGGCTTCAATCAAACAATGATTGTTTACACGGTAAGTATTTTTAACAGCTCAGCTTAATGTCGTAATGTAGTTTTTTCTTTTAGCTTTGCATGAATTTAAATGCAGACAAATTTAACGTGCAAAACAAATTGGCTCCTGTGGGAGCCAGGAGGAGGGTTTTAGCGCTGTTAATCACACTCATGTGCGTGTTGTTCCCCACAGAAGAGCCTGCCATGAATGCACCGGTTAGTAAGAAAATTGTTTCTTCACCATTTGCACAGCCACAGCAAAACAGCAGTCTTGAGCTTGTACGCACTGACTGGGAGGGTGTGAGGCGAGCAGTGCATACAGGAGCGTAATTAGCAGCGCTAAGGCCCTCCTCCTTGCTCTGACTGGTTGTTTTTGGCCATTTGTTTTGGTGTATTTCTGCAGATGGCAGCAGGACCACAAGTAGGAGGCAGAGGAGCTTGATTTTTCACAGATCATCTGTCTCACAATATAGTGACAGTTTTCACAAATATGCAAAAAACATATTTATATAAAAGTTACTGCAGCTTTATGGTCAATGCATGATGCAGTTCTACCCCCTCAAATGCCTCTCAACTGTTGCTCACTGAATGTTTTGTCTTTTCTGACTACTCTATAAATCTGCAGTATATCAACAGTTTGAGACGCTCAGACTGTCCCACCTGAAACCAACAACCACGTCATTTAAACACAATTTTTCAGCATTCTGGTTATTAGTTTCAACCTCTTAAAGTCATATTTACAACCTCTAGATGCTTAAGCTTATGTTGTCTATGATTCACTATTAGTATGAACCACAGATTAGACAAGTGTTCTCACTGAAGTGGCCTGCAAGTGCAGATTGCATTAGTCCATCTAATGCAATCAATTGTAGATTGCATTAGAATCCTGAACTATATCATTTGGTTTGCTTCAAATGCTTTCTCACATTTCTCACACTTATGTTTTTGCAGAATGGAAGGAAATTAATTTCTCCTACATTTTTTCAGATAAACATGAAGCGGAGGTCTGTCCTCTACATTGCAAACTTCTTGCTGCCTGTCCTTTTCTTCCTGTGTCTGGACTTCGCCTCCCTCCTGTTGTCAGACACCGGCGGTGAGAAGGTTGGCTTCAAAATCACCGTTCTGCTTGCTGTCACAGTGATGCAGCTCATTCTCAATGACATTCTTCCATCTTCTTCGGACAAGATTCCCTTAATAGGTTAAACATTTTTTCTTTCAGGTTTTAGCTGTAAATATCAGCTAAAACCTGATATTTACATAAAAAGACCCAAGTACATTTCTGTTCACTTGTCTGAAGTTAAATCAGACCAAACTTTTTTCTTTTGGCTTAGTTAGAAATACTAAGATTGTTTTTATTTGCTAGATGTCAAAAAAAAAAAAAAAACTTAGCAAGGAGATTTTTTTTGTAACTTCCTTCATATTCAGACGCTTGCATACATTTGATCAGTATCAGAGCTACTTTGAACTGTATGACTTGGGTGAAACTTATTAGATTTCCTTCCGCAAGCTTCTCTTAATAGCTTGCTGGAGTTCTGGTCTGTTCTTCCTGACAAAACTGGTCGAACTCAGTCAGGTCTGTTGGCTGCTTTATTCTCTCACACTCTTTCAGTTGCCATCTATTTTAGGAAGTGCACCAGTTCCTCATGCAGCAAAGCAGCCCTACAACATCATGCTGCCACCGGGTGATACTAGCATCCCCTGTTTACACTCCAAACGTAACAATGCATGTAAACTTATGAATTCAAAGAACGTTACAGAAGAAGTCCTAAAAAATGCTCTTTTCAGAATTGTTTCTGGCATTTATTAAATGTAAATAGTTTTGGTAATTCTAACTAACCTAAAAGAAGAGAGGTTTGATCTGATTTAACTTCAGGGAGTGGGAATAACGTGGATGTGTCTTTATACTTGGTGTATATAAATATCTGTTTGCTCCCCCTCAGCGGTTTATTGCATTGGGACTTTTGCTCTTATGCTGCTCAGCCTGTTGGAAACTATTTTGGTGATTCATCTAATTAATAGAGACGCGTGGCAGGACATTGAACAGGACAAGACAAAAGACCCAGTTGAAGGTCAGGAGGAGAAACTCACCAACTCGCACACCTGTTTTATTGGAGAGATCAAATTTTAATCAGTTCGAATGTTCACTTGGTGATGTTCTGTTTTGATTCGAATGCTCAAGCCTGGACAAAACGTAACTTCATTTTTTCAGGAATCAAGACATGTAGCAGCTGTGCATCTGTTAGCAAAAACTCAGCTGATGGAAGGCTTTCTATTGGAAAAGAGGTAAGAACTTTAAAAGTAGCATCTTTCTGTATGACTTTCGTATACGAGTTTGATGACAAACATGTCTGCAGGGCAGCGAGGGCGGAGTTACCGAAGTCTCCATTGCACTCGAAAAGATGTCAGATGAGCTTGGAGAAATCAAGAAATCAATAACTCTTCTCAGCAGCAGACAGGAAGAGGATAAAGCCGGTTACTGGACCAGAACTGCACAGAAAATAAACAAGGCTTTTGCAGTTTTTTATGTCACAGCAGCTGTCCTGTTTTTACTGTTTGTCTCTATAATGTGGTATTCTGCAGATGAGTAGTGACTAAATGAACAAATAGTTAATTTTTATTTATTTTGAACATCGGCATGTTTTACTTTTCCGCATTTTATTAATTTCAAGAAGTGTTTGTGTGTTGTCCGATCATTTATTTTTTCCCCACCGCATAATTTTGCTTTGCTAAAGCTGGTGATTTGTGCAACAGTGTTATTAACCAACTTTTGGCGCCACTGAAAAATGATAAACAAGAGAATGATTATGCCTGAAAAGTGGATTAGTATGCGTTATCCATAATTCAGCAAAAAAGATTTGAAATTTGAATTATTGAATTGTGTGGTTATATGTGAAACATTACTATATGCATTTTTTTAAAATAAATACAGAAGGTGTTTAAGAAATTGATGGGACAGTCTAAAGTCACAAACACCATTTTATGATATTACATATTGTTCTACCAGAAAAACATCCATTTCATTTGTCTTGGTAAATTAAAAATTTTGTGCATTTAAGCCTAGTCCTAAATCTGTTCTATTTGTTACATATTGTGCTAAACCACCCGAAATTTGTGAACCGTTAAACTGAATAAATGGTTGAGAAATCCAATACCATGTTGAAATGTGTGCTTTTACTTTGAAAGTAAAGTCCTTTTAACGCTCAGAAACTGTCATTCTGTAGGCAGTAAATAACTGATTATTTCTGACATAACATAAAATGCATGATTTTGCAATCTTCATGCTATGCCAAGTGTTGAACAGCCCCCACAAATAAATAGTTTGGAAACATTTTTCTGCATCTGGTTTCTGCATGCATGCGTGTATCAGAACATCAAAAATATTTTTTATATGTTGAAAATATTTAGAGAAATATTTTTTTCTCTAAACAACCTTAATTGATAGAGGCAAACATTGGATATTATACTGGATATATTTTAAGGCAAACCTTCAAAAAATAATGTTTCCTTTGCATGGCAACAAATGAAAATCAGCCAAGACACCAGAAAGAGATTTGTGGACCTAAGATGTCAACCCATAATGATGATCAGGTAGAGATGGACATGACTTGATGTGACAAATCACCAGAACAGAAGTGAAAGACTTTGTGAAAATGGGTCACTATCAACAAGGAAATGGGCAGCCATGCCACTCAGTGAGAGAGCAGTGATTACTTCAGAAAAAAAGTATGAGATAATGATTAGTGTTGAAGAGCATTAATTGCTGGTTTTAACCTGCATGATTAATCCCTTCAAAGTTCAAAACGTTTGGACATTCAGAAATATGCTGGTCCAGACCAACTCAGGATATATTTTCTGAATAAAAGCTTCACTTTTCATCAAGAGAGCCCTCTCCCATTTTCAAGCAAAGCCTTGTGGTGAGTTAGTCCATTACTCTTGGATCTTTACAGCAGTTGTTGTCAAAAAACAATGATCCTACTGCTCTAGGAAACTCTCTATTTCCAGTTTAAAACTAAAATATCAAAATCTCACATAAGTGATGCATCTTCTTTGCTAGTTTCAGTCACACCAGTCAGGCTTTATACAAGAACAGAGCATTTTAACTGCAATAATCTTTGTCATAAGTCATAAAGATCGTCAATTGTTTTTTCTAATAAAATCTGAAAAGAGTGCATTTTATTACAGTCTCTAAGTCAACACTCTGCAGAACTGCCTTTTGAAAAGCGTTTTTCATTATGTCCAACTTTTTATATAAGACAAATAGCCCAAGCGAATGAGATGAAGGGCATCTGTTAGCATAATTTTCAAGATTTTATTTTTAAAGATTCTCAATTGAATATAGCTCTGGATTTTAACTAGGCTGTTTTAATACATGCATTAAATTATTTTCGAAAGCTTTTAAATTGCATCTTGCATTGTGGCCCCAATACTTTGGTGCTTGTTGCTAAAAGGACTTTTTATTAGTTATTCTAACTCTAACTTCCTGGAAAAAAGCCTCTTCTATTTGTCGTATCTTCACAAAGCACTACTCATCCCAAACCACAACGGAAATTAGAAATGCTGTTAAACAGACAGACTCTAAGTGCTAAGGAGGTTGGCTTTGCTTGGTAGTGTTTTTAACACATCACATCTTAAGATTGCTCGAACAGGACAGAGCTGCAGACTGACCTCTCAGACAATGATTTTCACTTTAACTTGCTTCATGTTTCTCCTCACAGGTAAGACGAGATCATTTCATGCAGTGGATAATGTTTTAGAGGTGCTGTTCACTTAGCAATTTTTGAACTCCATTCATAAGAAATATTTGATCAAACTGAATAATAAATATTTCATAACAATCTCAATTATATAAGAATACATTTGGAATGCTCTAAGAAACAAATGGTGCCGTTTCAGATAAAAATTTAAATCAGTCACAAGGATGAAAGTTTAAGTGTTACTATATCGCAAAGTGTGTTCCCAAAACAGCTTTTACCTTAAGATGTGGGACCACTAGGACGGGATGTCATCTATGTATTTAGATCATTTTCTGTGTGTTTATGGTTTATCTGACCAAATGTATAACAAAAAAATAGCTTCACTATTTTTGTTGTCTATTACTGATGTATAAACATCCATACTTTAATCAAACTCAGTGTCAATACTAGGCCTGTCGCGATAAACGATAAATCAATTAATCGCATGATAAATTAAACCTATCGACCTCATTTTAATTATCCTATCGACCTCATTTTAATTATCGGCTTTATCTCTCTTCCTGCCTTTTTTTTTTCTTTCTCTTGATGACACTGAATGAAAAAAGGCTCAGCTCCGGTGCTCTGCACTGACCCTCCCTTCCTCATTTCCTTAGTGCAATGTCCAGCGCACACGACACTAGCTGTCAGCCGACTGTCGACCCATTTTCAAAACCTGAGAGACACATTAGCCGACAGAAATCCTAGGTATAACGGTTCAATCGGGTTCGACCGTGCTGTGTCAAAGAATGGGCACAAAATAATGGCTACAAGTCCAGTTAACTAATTTTAAAATCAGGCACTAATCATTGCTTTTCTAGCATCTACCTGTGATGCATGTGGCTAGAGTCAGCGTAAAGTCATGACTGAATGAAAATCATTATAACCTATTTATGTCACGTTAACGAAGAACAGTTGAAAAGTTACTGGGTTTATCAACTGCGGTAGCAATTTGACTCCAACTCCTCCCCTTGTCATTTCTATATTATTTGCACGAAATGTTGAATAAATATTAATGTTGTTTCCACATATCATCTCCGATGTCCGCTGGACTTCGGGTTGCGCCGTGTCAGCTGTTTGGGATTCCCCTCCGTAATTTCCCCCCAGAAATCACGGAGGAGAATCCGCGCTTTCTGATTGGCTACTTGTCACATTCAACTGTTAAGCTCCCAGTCGGGAAAACCCCTGATTTAGATCGGAGCGGCCACGACAATCTACCGTAACACACCACACACTGCAGGATGATTGGTTACGAAATCATCAGCGAGAATCTTAGATCGGCCAACGATCTAAGATTGTCATAAGGGGAAATTAGGGGCAAAAAATCGTGTAGTGTGAACTATTGCATTAGGTAGTCGGATGTGCCCATCTTCTCTATTTAAATCTAGTGATTACTGAAGGGCAATATAGTATACAGACTTCATAATCTGCACTCTTTTGGTTGAATGCAGTATTTATTTCCACTTTGGCTTTATGTTGTTTACTTTTTATTCAAGTACGTTTTTTTGTTAATGGAGACTGAGAATCCATTTTATTTTTGTTTTTGTTAATTTAGTTGATCAGTTCTAGCGCTGTGTGTTCTTTTGAAAATAAAATGTATTCATCTATGGCAGGAATGTATGGCAGGAATTACAGATGTATTCATCTATGGCATTCATCTAAGTGCTAAGGAGATGAATGCATTTTTATGTCATTTCCATTAAATCAGTGTCAAAAGGTCTTGAAACAATATTATCGTTTATCGCAGTAATTTTTTAGACAATTAATTGCTCAGCAAAATTTGTTATTGTGACAGGCCTAGTCAATACACTGCTTTGTAATTTATGCCAATAAACATAAAAAATAATTAGCAAAATTTATTTCATAAACTTTTATGAACCAGTTCAAAATGGATCACTGGCTGCCACAGCTTGGAGCTCTGACAGTTGATCAGACTTTCCTGATGTGTTTTCTATTTAAAACACAGAATAATATGGGTGAAATTTAACACATTTAGAGCTTATAAAAAATGTCTTGCAATTACACAGCTTTGTATAGATTCCTTCCTGGAGTGCTGAGTTTTGGAGAAAAAAAATGGAACCCAAGAAAGGTTGCATATCTTTTTAAATTGAGTGGACATGCAAAAAAATGTAAAGTGTTTGTCGTCCAACACAAAGGTGGATTTATATTCATGACGGCAAATGTGTATTCAGAAAATACTGATAAGGAAATGTGTATTCTGCTCTGTTAGGCAGCTGTGTGTCACCAGATGTTCACAATGACCCACTGATGTCCAATCAGAGCTTTATGGACGTTTCAGGTAATCCAGTTTCTGGTAATCGATCTGCTCTGATGGATATTTTTTATTGTACAAATTACATTCCATTATTACTGTCTGAAAAATATTGCAAAAATTGAACATGAAAGGTAAAATCTATAAACAATTTATGCTGTGATTTTTTTCAATGACAGTTGAAAATGCAACAAGTCATATATTTTCACATTTTTCAAACTCGACACCAAACCAGACGTCTGATGACAAAGGTAAACCTGACTTATTTGTTTTTTGTAAATCATTGTGTTTAATCTAACCATGGGTTAATCTCCATTTTTAAATCCTTCAGTAGGAAATCTATCAGTAGAACAATATATTGTCATGCTACAATCACAGCATTCAATTGATCTTATTTCAAATTTATATAAATAACCTCCATAGCTTAAATAAGAATTATGAAGTGAAAGGAAAATTAATTATATAAATGTTATTTACAAATAAAAAAGAGAAAACTGTGCTGTGTGTATTTATTTTGTAGACATGCAGTAACAGCAGGAGGTCTTTGCTCATCACTTGATCATTCCATATTTGTTTATTTGCTACCCTGATCTGCATTTAACTCTAACCGTTTTACAGTAATGCAGTTATTCATTACTGTAACAGGAACATTTACCAATCACAAATCAAGACATTTTTAACTATTCAATTGGATTTTTAATTTGGACTTTGGCTTTCCAACTATTAATGAACAAATTAAATATCATGAAGTAATGTTACATTCCAGCTCATTGCTTTGCCAAAAAAGTTTTCCTTTCACTTTACAGCCATGCACAAAAAATATTCAAATATATTTAAAGTCTTAATGTGAGAATTGGTGATTTAGTAATTGCACAGCACACAGCATGTAATCAAAATTAAAACTATGGAAATGAACATTTTTCAAACTCTTTTACTGTTCTAACAAAACTTGTGAATTCTTGGTTGAGAGTTTTTTGACTACCAAGCAGCAATGAGGAACCATAACACAATAAGACTTTGCGTTTTGCCATTTTACACACCAAGCATTACATGAAGGCTTGATTGCATTTTGTGATTCTCCTGTTTTTCTAATCATAAAGTTTTTATTCTGCTTGCAGCACCCACCTGCAGTTATCAGAATGTTCTTGACCACCTGCATCTGACCAAAGCTAATGAAACTTTCACAATGAGCAGACCTGTTAAAGATCATACAAATAAAACAGTCTTATACCTTGAAATGATAGTCTATGCCATCCTGGATGTGGTAAGTCATAATGTTATTTTTTGTTTGTTTGTTTTTTCACTTTTGAAAGTGTTCATTTGATTTTTGTTGGGGATTTTGAATTTCTGATTTTGGATTTGTTTCTTGTACTTTGGTTCTCATGTTGAAGCATTACATATTGCTGAGACCTAATTTATATATACTTTTTGTTAGATTCTGTTTTACTATAGCAATTGTCATCTCTGTAAGAAATCAGTTTTATTTAATTATAATTGCCAAGTGGTTGCTCTTGAAAAGCAAGTATTTCAGCAGTTTGTTGGTCCAGAGCAATACAGGTGTGGGTTAAGACATTGCCAAGTCGGAAAGACGTTACGGTGGACATTAGAGAGGCAAATGTCCATCAGTCTGGGAAGCATTATGAGACAAGACATTTTTGGCAATATTTTGCAATACTGTGTTGGGTAATAATTAAACACAGCAAATCGGCACTAATATCTCAAAGTAACTGCTGAAGACGGTAATGTCTGCTTGACGTTAGAGCTGCTAAAATTTAAAGCTATTGAGTCACAGGATGTAGTTTTACTTTATGCTTACTATTTTTCTCCATGGCTGTAAACTGGAGCTGCAGTTATGAAAGACTGGAATAAAGTTAAAGTACATAAAGTAAAAGATGCACAAGTTTCACTACTCTGTTAATAACTGCACTTGTATTAACTGTTGTTTCAAACTGAAATATATGAATATATAAATATATATTTCTTTATGCACAGAAAGAGACAGATCAGACATTCATTGCATATGTTTGGATTTACATGGTGAGTAACTTCTGAAAAAGATGCATTTCATAACATGGCTATTTAATAAAAAAAGAAACAATTTGATACTTTTTAAGTTGCATTTATTATTCAGCCATGCTCCACGCACTCACCCTTCTGGATTTATATTTTATTTTTCCATTCAGGAGTGGGGAAATGACTACATTTTATGGAATAAAGAGGACTTATGTGGAATTTCAGAAGTAATTGTTCCAACAGAGGTACTGTGGAAGCCAGACATAACAATTGAAGAGATGTGAGTATGCATGTACTGTAGAGTCCTGAGTGACTTCGGTTGAAAGTAATGCAATTTGAAAGAATTTAAATTATTCTAAAGTAAAATAAGTAGTTATTTTAACCTGATATTGTGAGTAAAAATAAAAGAGAAATGCGTGCTCTTTAACTAGGTGAGGGCAGTTTTTTCTTGCATATTGTGAAATAATAATTTGGTTTAAACTGCAGCATTAAGTTAAAACTCACAATTGAAGAGTAATGAACTTAAAAAAATGTTTAGACAACTTGTCTCTTGCTGTTAAATCAACTTCATCAGCTTTAATTTCTGAGTTAAAACCAACAAATTTTATTTGTTGACTTAAATTGTATTTTCAAGGAAGCAGGTATACTTTCATTTTTAAATTAAACCACTTTCAAATGTTTTACAGTGCACCATTCTGAGCGCCCAGTAAGACTGAAAGGATTTAAATCTCAGCATTTGCTTTGACACGTCCTTCACTAGGAAAAACTCTCCACTCAGACTCCTGTGCTTCTTGTCTATGCGCTTCATGTCCGCGCTCAGTCTTGTGTATCCTGTGTTTCTTTACGCAAGCAAGAAATTCGACTTCAGTTTCACTTTCTTCTTGATACAGACCTTTAAATTATAAATATGTAAAAATATATTTTTTGCTATTGGTTGTTAAAAAGCAGTATTCCAAGAATATTCAACATTTGAAATCTACCATTACAAATTTCAGAGGTTTAATCCATTCAACAATCATCTATTCTTTCACAGGATAGAGAAGGACAAAGCTCCTCCAAGCCCCTTTCTCAAAATACACAGTAACGGGACGATTGAATTTAGGAACGACCAGATTGTGATCAGCGCCTGCAGGATGCATGTTCACAAATTCCCTTTCGACATTCAGAAGTGTAACATCACCTTCAAGTCCTACTTGTATGCAGGTGAGTTCAGTTCATCTATGTATAATCAAACTAAAGCAAAATTTTAAATTTAATTTTCGATGGTATGCCAAACAAAACGCACAACACAACAGCTTTCTGAATTGAAATTCTATAGAAAATTAAATCTAAAACACACGTTTTATCGACACTGACATCTTGTTATAAGCCTAACTGTTGACTTCTTGCTCTTCTGTTTGTCTTAGAACATGAATTACAAATCGACATAGAGAAAAATAGTTCAGTAATATCAATGTGGTCTCGTGAAATAATGGCGACAGAATTTGAGTGGGTGTTTGTCGACATGACTGTCACCAATTCTACAGTGAACCATTATGGATACAATCAAACCATCGTTATTTACACTGTAAGTATGTTCTACAGGGATATCTCTATATTTTCTATTGTCTTAGTTTTGCTGAGCCAAGGTGTGTGGATTGTTTTCCAGTGCAGTTACTGCTGCTAAAGCTACTGCTGTTGCTAACTTTTGCATTCCTATTGTTCGTGATACATACTGCACATATAATTTTGAAGTAGTATAATTAAGTGGTTAATAAAGAATTTACTGCTCATCTCTGCACCTTGGCTCAGCAAATTTACCCTTCACTTTTGTTATATTCATAAACTTCATAGTCAAATTTGTTTTTTGCGTTTTCCTCTAAGCATGCCTGATTTACTTACAAAATGATGCCAAAATTCCTGATTCTTAAATCAAAAACCAAATATTTCACACCATCTCCCACATCTTTTTACAGATAGAAATGAAGAGAAAATCTGTCCTCCACGTTGCCAGCCTTGTGCTGCCTATCCTCTTCTTCTTGTGTCTGGATTTTTTCTCCCTCCTCCTGCCACACGGTGGAGGGGAGAAGATCGGCTTCAAGACCACTGTGCTGCTTGCCGTCACTGTGATGCAACTTATTCTCATCGAGATTCTACCTTTTACATCAAGCAAAATTCCCCTTATAGGTAAAACACTATGTTATCTTTCCCCCAGATAATATTTATATGTGTAACTTATGCTGTTAAGAGAGTCTAGCAAAAAGATGGTGGGCACGAACACAAAAAAGGAAGCAGATAGGTACCAAAAAGGTAAAAATCAACTTCAGTTTTTAAATGGTGTTTGAATAGCATGAAAAGACAGGAAATAAGAACATAGTACCAAAGAGAAGAGAAAGATTAACAATAGTAGAGGGTGTGACTGACAGGGTCCCACTACTTTGATCAAGAGCAGAATATACTGATCCAGTGTTTTATTAATGTGTTGTTGGTTCCTCTAAGTGGTGTACATCCTTGGGATTTTTGGACTAATGTTGCTCAGCCTCCTGGAGACTATAGTGGTGAACTATCTGATAGAGATGGACTCAGCATCCCAGGACGATGCCCAGAGTGTGAACGAAGAG
>NW_015117907.1:0-12647 GCF_001443285.1 Poecilia latipinna
TCATTTAGCACATGCTAGTAGCTACGGAGCCCCCCAGGGGACATGGGGAATTTTTTTTTCTTTTGCGTTCCCTCGCAAAATTTTTGCGTTCCCTCCCTTGCATTTCCGGTTCATTTTGGAGCGGCACTCAAGACAAGACAAACCCACGAAACAGGTAAATTATCTTAATTCAGCAGAAATACGGTTTACTTATCAATATTTATATTTCTTTAGCTTCATTTATAACAACTATGTCAAATATTAATCGTATCCGATGGAAGAAAAGGTAGTTCAAACATCTGTTCGCTTGCTTAAAGAAAAGAGTGACGAGGCGGGGAATGCAACGTTAATTTCGTTAACGATGATGTAAATTATGTCGTTTACGACCAAATTATTAATGACAATAACTAGACTATACAACTCCATCAGGCTAAAGTGTGCTTTATTACGCTACGTCAGTTGTTTGGGGGTGTCACTATTATTTATAGAACGTATGGGGATTTATGGCAGGGCTAGGACTGACACCATCTTTCAAAATACAGAATAGTTTTTTTTATTTGGCAGTTAAATATTCCTGAAACATGAGAATTATCAACGCCAGCAGAACTTTCGTGGCGGTTCGTGCTACGGTCTGATGATGCCTTCGGCTGCTGATGTCACGGTTGCATGGCATACGATTACAGCCACCTGGAAAATATGAGATTCGAGATCCAATCACAAGGAAGACTAATGTCTACCTGCACACTACCTTTTCGGACAATATTTGAAGAAATTATATTTTGTCTATATTCTATTGAAATTCTGTAGTAGAACTCGGTACATTATAATAGTCTAAAACAATGAAAAGAATACTAGAATAATATATTATGTCAATTAAGTATCCATATAAATGATTATAAAAGTATCAATACATTGAATTAAAAATCATTTTTATATATTTTCAACTCAATTGAAATGGTATTCAAAGTTTTCTTCTTCTTCTTTTGTTTTTTATTGGCGGCTGGCATCCAACTTAAGGTGCATTTACTGCCACCTACCAGATTGGAGTGTGGTCATCAGAGATCTCAGAGGGAATTAAATCCACCTCAGTGATGTGTAGGATGTGCAAATTCACATCCTAACACACTCATTAATACCTGAATTAATGCATGAGCATGCACTGGCATACACACAAATACTTGTTCATATCCTAAATACGACTCATTAACCCAGTGTTATTTAAGAACCTAAATAAGAGATTTCTAACATAATTTGATTTATTATCTAATAGACTAATCATAGACAGTCCTATATTCTTTCTGCTTAGTAATGACTTTAAAAGCTGGCGTTCCTCTGAGTATTTATCACATTCTAACAAGACATGCTCTACTGTTTCCACCTGATTGCAATAACTACAAGCCCCAGTCTCATGCTTTCCTATTTTAAAGAGCAAACTGTTAAGTCCAGAATGTCCAATTCTAAGTCGAGACATAACTACTTCCTCTTACCGCCTTCCACTCAGATAATTACTATCTCCCACACTCTTTTGAATTGCATATAACTGTCTCCCATTATCATGGTTATCCCATTGATCCTGCCAAATCTTAATTTATTTTTGAATAATAAATTTACCCTCATTTTTACTCAAAGGAATATTCAGATGAACAATATCTGATTTCAAGGCCTGCTTAGCTAAAATATCTACTTCCTCATTTCCTTCTATACCTGCATGAGCAGGAATCCAGACAAATTGAACCAAGCATTTATTGTTATGAAGATGAACTAATAATTGATATATTCTTAATATCAAATCTAATCTGCTAGATTTGCCAGATTTAATACTTAATAATGCTGCTTGACTATCTGATGCTATGATAAATGTACTTACTTCCCTAGTATCATTACCAAGCAACCATTCTAAGGCCAATATGATGGCTGATAATTCAACTGTAAAAACAGCTAAATGGTCAGCTGTTCTCCTCTTAATCAAGACTTTATGGTGTGGGATATTCACTGCTGCCCCAGTTCTACCACTATTTGAATCTTTAGATCCATCTGTATATATAATTATGTTGTCTTTATATCTTTCAAAATATCTATTAACTACAACCCATTCTGGAGTCTTTCCCTTTTTAAGAATTTCACTTAATTGAAGATCAACTTCTGGAGTTAGAAATAACCATGGAGATTGAGGAACTGTAGCACTATACTGGAGCTTAGTTAAACCAAGATGTTTTGCCTTTATGTCCCCAGTCCATCCAAAACTATTACAATTTAATTTATGATGTTCCCAACATTCCTTCAGCACCACCTTAGTTGGATGATCACACTTATGTCCTTGTAGGTTCACCCAGTACATGTACATTAGTTTCAACCTTCTTAATCTTAAAGGAAGCTCACCAGTTTCTACTTGTAAAGCAGCTAAAGACGATGTTCTGAAAGCTCCACAACAAATCCTCAATGCTTGTGTTTGCTCTCCATCAAGTTTTCTCAAATGACTGTCAGCAGCTGCCATATATGCTGTACACCCATAGTCCAGAGTAGATCTCATGAGAGTCTGATAGACTCCCAACAGTGCACTTCTTGAAGCTCCCCATTCCTGTCCTGAGAGACATCTCAACAAATTATTCACTTTTTTACATTTATTTTGAACTGATTCTATTTGATGTTTCCAAGTTAAGCTTTCATCAAAGATGACACCTAAAACCTTCACTGTTTTCACTTGTTCAAGTTTATGTTTATGAAGATTCAACTTGACTTCCTTATGTCTTCTATAAAAGCAAATAACTTGAGTCTTTGCGATTGACATCCTAAAACCCCATTTATTAGCCCAACCTTCCTCTTTCAAAATGGCATCCTGCATCTTTTTCTGTAAGTAAACCAGATTATGTCCCCGAATTCATAAAGCACCGTCATCTGCAAATAAAGATTTGCCTATACTACTATCTATCTCATCAAAAATGTCATTAATCATAATATTAAAGAGAATTGGGCTACACACACTACCTTGGGGGGTACCATTCTCAACAGCATATCTAGAAGAGAAATTCGCCCCAACCCGAACTTCTATTTCTCTACCAAACAAAAAATCAAAAATCCAATTATAAATCTTACCTCCTATACCAGTTTTCCCTAATTTAATCAATAATCCTTCTTTCCATAACATATCATAAGCCTTTTCTACGTCAAAGAACACAGCTATCACTAACTCTTTATTTGCTTGAGCTTTTCTTACTTCTGACTCTAAACACAGAACTGCATCCATCGTATTCCTCCCTTTACGAAAACCACTCTGAAAAGGACAGAATTTATTTTTACTCTCAATAAAACAATAAAGCCTATCTGTAACAATCCTCTCCATTATTTTCCCTAATTAAGAAGTGAGAGCTATAGGTCTATAATTTGACGGGTCTGTTGCATTTTTACCAGGTTTTAACACAGGAATTATAACTGACTGTTTCCATTCTGCAGGAATTCTCCCAGTCATCCAAATCAGATTAAATTATTTTAATATAACAGTAAGAGATGAATATTTAAAATGTTTGAGCATTACATAACACACTCCATCCTTCCCCGGAGTTGATTGCTTAGCATTATTAATAGCTTTTTCTAACTCATACATAGAAAAAGGCATATCTAAATCCTGGTTTGAGACTTCTCTCCTAGTAGTAACTTCTGGATTTCCATCCAATAAATCTAATTTATTACTTTTCATTTCTTCAGATAAATTTTCTGAACTATTCACCTTAATTAACGTTACTGCTAATAATTCAGCTTTTTCTTTATTACTAATCGCTATTTTCCCATTTAATTCTAAAACAGGTAAAGAAAACCTCTTTTTAACACCATTCATTTCCTTAATAACTCTCCATACCTCTGACAGTTTGGTCTCTCTACCAATGGAATTACAATACTGCCTCCAACAAGCCTTCTTAGCTGCTCTAATAGTCTTCCTAACTATAGCTTGTGCTTTCTTATATTGAATTAGTGCCTCAAAGGTATGACATCTTCTTACCAATTTAAAAGCTTTATTTCTTCCCCTTATAGCAATACTACATTGCTCATTCCACCATGGAGTAGACTTTTTATTTCCTCTTCCCTTTGATTTAGGAATTGAACTTTCAGCTGCATTAATAATGACAGACTTAATCTTTGAATAACACATCTCCACATCACAAAACAAATTCTCATCCAGTTTATTAAATTGACTATCAACTAAATTTTTAAATAACTCCCAATTAGCGTTACTTAACTTCCATCTTGGAATCTGTCCTTCCTCTTCTTTTATCACTTCAGAACCAACTGAAACTAGAATAGGAAAATGATCACTGCCCATTGGAGAATCATTCATCACCTCCCAAGAAGTAATTCCAGCTAATGTATTTGAAACCAATGTTAGATCTAAAACACTCTTTAAATTCCTACAGCAATCATATCTAGTAGTGCTGCCATCATTAAGGCAAACCAGAGAATGTAACTCAAGAAATTCAATAGTCAATCCATTTGCATCTGTATTAAGACTCCCCCATAAAATATTATGAGAATTGAAATCACCACACCATACAGTCTTACCTACATTTTGATCATTTACTTCATTGAGATTTTGAATGGACAACTTCTTGTTAGCATTATAAAAATTTATCACCGACATTTGGTCATTTTCTATCCAAATCTTAATAACTATTGATTCATAATTTTTCCCTATTGATTCCACTTTATATCTTATACTGTCTAGTACAAAAGTTGCTACTCTCCCTCCTTGTCTTTCCTTTCTATCATTCCTAACTGATGTATACCCAGAAATTTTGAAATCCAGATGAGGCTTAAGCCAGGTTTCTTGAATGCAAATCAGGTGAGGTTTAACTGTCAAATCTGAAATATATTTCTTAAACTCTAGACCATTACTAATAAGACTTCTTGCATTCCACTGGAAAATAATTAACATAACAAAGAGGGGCCGCCACTGCATGATTGAGGTTGAGAAGATTGTGTCTCATTTAATTTTTCCTTAATTGATTCCCAATTAACATTTTTACAATCAAGATACTTTTGGGCTGCCTTCACTATTATTTGAATTTTTTCCGTTTTCCTTTGTGTTTGAGCAGTGCAGTTAACAACTTCTACCATGAACAATACAAAATCCTCCTTTGTCATGAGTAGAGTGTCACCTTTAATCTTGGAGCATTCTGAACAATTAGATCCTTCTTTTTCTCCTCCAGACACTTTCTTTGGATATAATATTGGTTGAACAGAAGCTTTTTTCGTTGCTTCTGCATAAGTAATGCCAGTAGTGACTTTGATTTTCTGAACTTCCTCAGCTCTTTTACTAGCTATGCATCCCCTAAATCCTGAACTATGCCCACCTCCACAATTACAACATTTCAGCGGAGCCCCTTCCTCACATTTCCCATACTCATGATCCCCAGCACATCTCCCACATTTCTGTTTCCTCTTACACCAGGGGTCCCCAAGCTATGGCCCGTGGGCCGGATCCGGCCTGCCTCCTCATACCAGAGAGCATTCAGTGTTTTTTTTTTCATATATTATATTTTCCGGTTTATATGTGGATTTTTCTTCAACCACCAGGGGGCTCTTGAGCAGACATGAAACTAACTTTCCCTCAATGGAATATATACTAGTCAGTCAGTCACCGTTTCACTCACGGTTTTTTCCATTTGCATTCTGGGTAAAAATCTATGTAAAAGCGCGAATGTGTCGTCGCCCCCCCAGCCCCCCCCTCACCCCCGCTTGACAGTTTCAAATGCAGAACTTTCTAAGGTTTCTTTCTGCAAAAACTAAGACCGGCCCCCGACCACAGAAAGGAACAGCTATGTGGCCCTCGCAGGAAAAAGTTTGGGGACCCCTGCCTTACACACAGCCGCGACATGCCAAATTTCTGGCATTTAAAGCACCGCAGCGGCGGAGGAATAAATGGTCGGACATCATAGCTCATATATCCCACAAACACTTTATCTGGCAGACTGTTCTCTTCAAATTTTAACATGATAGAAAAACTATCACTCCTCTCTCCATTTTTATTTCTTTTCAATCGTTTGGTTTCCACCACTTTCCCTCCTGAAACATTAGACTTGATCTCATCAACTGGCACATCAGGTGGAATCCCTGAAATGACTCCGCATACATACTTCTTGTCATCCAAAAGTCTTCCTCTCACATTCTCACCAAGGATTCTTTTTATATTCAGCGCCCTTTCATTTTGTTTAATATCATTACAGATAATCAATAACGATCCATCTCTTAATATTTTAACAAATTTCACCTTTCCAACCAGTGAATTGATTTCTTTAGTAAGCTTTATTGGATTCCACTTACCAAAGGACACACCCTCTTTGACAAACTTCAGAACTATTTTAAACTCTGACATCGTAATAGTTTCTCCTTCAGCCTCGGAAACAGATAATTCTATTTGTTGTCTTGATTTGTTCCGTTTTTGCTTAGCTTTTTGAATATGCCAAGGTCCTTCATTTTCCACACCATCAGCACCCTCTTCCATTTCAGCAAAATCACTACCTGACACATTTCCCTCTGACATCCTTCCAACCATTCACAGTCTGATCGTGCCTCTTCCGCCTTTGCTGGTCCGTCCTTGTTCTGCAAATTCCAAACTCCCGGTTCCTCATGGTCTTCAAAGTTGTTGTCAACACCGTCAGACATAAACAGAATGTGAAAAAAAATCAGGCATTATTTTGGGGCACCAGAAAGTCTGAGGACCCCGTGACCACTTCCTGTTTTTCCCTTTACTATAGTGTTTCTCAAGTCCGGTCGAACGCCCCCCCTGCCCTGCATGTTTTAGGTGTTTCGCTTCTGCCACCTGGATTGAATCTGTAGGTGATTTACAGGCTTCTGCAGTATCTGACGGTCATGCAATCATTTGGATCAGCTGTTCTGGAATAGAGGCACATCTAAAACATGCAGAGCAGGGGGATGTGAGGACTGGAATTGAGAGGCACAGCTTTACTAGGATGGCTGGGCAGCTCTGGTTAATTTATTTTATCTTTTAGTTGTTTCTTCCTGTTGTAGATTCTGTCTTTTTCTCTCTCTTAACTGCTTACACGCGGACGCTGCAGCTTACATAATTTATGGTGCCCCACAGAAAAGTGACATTGAAATACTGAAATACTTATGAGTTTAAACTCTTGTAGTTTTAATTGTGTACATTGTGAATTTTGAAAGCTTTGTTTGTAAAATATGTATTTATGGACTTATTATACATCTTCCAAATTGTATTTAGGCGTGGAGGAGAACATTGAAGCCTTCCTTCGATCAAGGCATGTTATGGAAGAAGACATAAATCAGATGAAAGCTGATAAGGTGACCCATTCAGTTATAAAGTTTATAGTAACACTAGACCTTGTTTAATTCTAAGTGTATACATTTTTGTACAAAAAGTATGTTGGTTCATTGTGTTGTAATGGAAGTAAACTTTTAACATTGTTGTCCCGAAAGGGAAATTCATTCCCACTGACCTTCAATCTCAAAGTAAAATGACTATACAGCAGAGGTGGGCAACTCCAGGCCTTATCCTGAAACTTTTAGATGCATCTCTACTTCAACACACCTGAGTCAAGTAATTAAGTCATTAGCAGGACTCTAGAGAACTTGACTGCACTTGGGAGGTGATTCAGCAATTTCAATGAAGTGTGTTGGACCAGGGAGACATCTAAGAACTGCAGGACAATGGCCCTCGAGGACCAGGATTGCCCACCCCTGCAATACAGTATGATACAAAACATAACACAATCTTATGATGCCATAAAAAGTACTGCACAGCATTTACTTAAAGTTTTACTGTATTAAGTATAAAACTAATGTAGTCTTTAAATGTTTATATCTAATTGCAGATTGACAGAGGTGTCATTTCTGTCATGAAAGATGAAGAATTTGCCAGATATGTCCCTTCATATGGTGACTGCTTGGCTGTTCTGTCATTTTGTCGACAGAGGGAAGCAAATTTCGACAAGGAAGGCATTTTAAATAGAATTACACAAACAATTGAGACAAGGCTGATGACAAGGAAAAGACATGTTGAAGTACCCCAGCAAACAACTGTGAGAAATTCTGGCTTGTTGGCAAGACCTAAAAACAACAATGCAGTAAAATCCAAACGCAGAGTTGAAGTGGGATGGCTGCATTTTCAAAGCGGGGATTTTCATCAAGTGAGGTCCAAATTTGGAGGTGGAATCAGACATCTTGCACTCGAGAAAAACACCACTGTGTCAGAAGTCATGACCATTGCAAAAGAGTTGTTTTTTTCCTTGTGGATTATCATCAAAGGGATCCATTATGGACTTTACACTTAGCATGTGCGACTTCAAAAGACAAACTGTATCTCTGGACAGTGCTCTTACAGAACAGTTCAAACTTAAAATGTTACAGCTTTATCTGTGCACCAAGGACTTTGAGCATTCCTCATATTGTTCATTACTGCGCAATAGTCAGCCCCACCCTTAACACACCCCTGACTGACCACTGACCAGTTCTCTGTCTAACAGGTCCGGAAAATCTCTAAAACCCGGGTATTACCCTAGAAATAGGTTTATAGGAGACATTCTGTTCAAACTGGTGGCGGAGAAAACTCGTCTAGCTCTAACTACCTTTGATTCCAGAAGTTATGACCCTTTTCAGTTGAGAAGCAGTCAACAGAGTAGCCCTCACTGCTGCGTAGCTTCAACAACCACTCCTGTTAACGGTAGCTTTTCTCCTTAAAATAACGTGCACTTGTTACCGGCTAGATTTGCTTTAGTGACTTAGACTTAAGTCCCAGGGTCATTATTTCTACACTCACCAAAGGAAAGTACGAAGCCACCACATCACTAGAATCATGTATGTGTATTTTACTATAATTAGGGGAAACTATAGTGATCAGATGACACCATTAATCTCAATGTCCACAAGTATCATTGGAATTTTTAATATATAAATTTATTAAGCAAGCTTTAGCAGGGGTAAAATGACAGATTAACTTACAGGGATTATAATCGTAATAAGTAATAATTCCGAAATTAAAATCAATCACAACCTTTCTAATTTCTATCCCTGCACTATGTCACTAATTTAACTAAGCGAGGCTTCTGGGGGCAGCTAAACTCACACCCAGATGACATTTGGTCCCGGCAGCAGAAATCCTCAAGTGTCCTTGGTCAGAGTCTTTGTCCTGGCACGGCAAAGTCCTCTTCCAGAATAGAAGCAAAGCAGAACTGTCTGTTGTCCTCAACACACAGGATCTTTGTCAATCAGTGACCTTTGTCTTTTCTCCAAGTCTGCTGCAATAGAGTGGGGATCGTTGGGTTGAGGCAGAGGCGTCGGTCGAATCAGGAACCAGGGTTGGGGGCAGATGGATCTTGTCCCTTAGCGGCGTGAAGTCTCAGCTTCCCCTCGGCTCCAGGGCGCGGTCCTCTGCTGGTCTTCAATCTCCATCCTCTTGTTGGCTCCTTCAGCGCCGCGGACAAAGAACAGTTTCTTCCCCTGTTTGCTGGTTTTTATACTTCCTCAGCCCATAGTTGTGTATGGGAGAGGTTTAGTAACTCTTGGAACATTCCAGTCTGTGGAAAACCCCAGCCTTTCCCAATCATCATCTCTTTCGTAACTTTTTGGTACTTCCCATTTTCCACTGGCCATCTGGTAAGTTAATTCCCTTTCTGAGCCTCCCCAAAACCCTCGCCCAGCTGTGACACAGTCCAAGTGCAGAACCTGCTTTTCTTTCTCACGAACCTAAGTCTTCAGTCATCACATTTCTTAAATTCATGGTAAAATATAATTCTGTACTTATAAAACATGAACAATTTATCACTATAACAACTCATAACTCTCAGTATGATCCTTTATTATTCAACTCAAGCTGTAAAATCAGTTTCTAATCATCAACAGGTAACTTACTTCAATACTCCTCACACAAAAATCCCTTTGTTACTGTCATTCAGATCACGGGTACAGAATACATATTTTCAACCGTACATTACAGATTGTTCCATCCATTACATTTATATATACTTTATTCATCTTCAATCATCATTAAATCAATATACAAGATTACTGTCATTTCACAGGCCATATATACTCCGTTTTCTGCATGTACCTGGTAAGATCTCACTACTTTATGCCAGTTTTCACGACAATATTCATCAGAGGATCAAGAAGACTTTGAACAGGTAATATCTGCTTAAACAAAACCGTTAAAAGGTGCCAGTCAATTCAAATGGCATTTTTAGTTTGGTATTTTTGATGCATGTTTGGATTTACTGTGAATGTTTACACAAAAACAATGATGCAATTTGTTTCCAGTGCTTTATTTAAATTATGAACTGTATTTGCAGGACTTTTTAGTAATTTGATTTTTCCACAGCTAGGAGATCTAATTTAACTGTTGTGCATGTTGACTTTTGCATTTTGCAAAATAAATCCAACACATCAGGATTTCAACAGAGAAATGTTGTCATAGGAACATTTAGTTTCCTGCTTCAATTTTAATACATCAGATAAGTGCAAAATTACAGCATTAGAAAGATGTCCATGTTGCAATACTAAATGAATTTCCTTGTGGAAAACCAAAAGAAACAGTCTAGTTATGACAGTAAACAATGCAAGTCAGAACATCCACCCCAAAAGCATGTTATTGGTTTTCAAACTAATCATTAAGAAGCAAAGAAAATTGAAAGTTTTTTTTTGTTTGTTTTTGTTTTTTATTTGGCCTGTCGGATAATTTTCAAGTTTAACAGAATGCATGGTAATGTCTGATAAACAACCAGCTTAGTTTAAGATTTAGAACCCTAACATGGCAGGCTCTTTCCAGTCAATACTCACAGTAATGCTCTAATGGCATCTCTGAGTACCATGTACAGTTTCACAGAATCGTATGGATCTGATGGCGTCAGCAGGCCAGACTGTGCCATTAAAACATTGCAAATGTCATTTACAGCTGAATCGCATGGTATGGCCTGCCGAAAGGTGCATGCATCTCTACACAGTTGAACATGTTCAACTTGAATAGGAGTGAGGAAGTCTGTGGTACTGTACAGTTCAGGTAGAGCATACATCACATTGGGCCGACCGCTGGGAACTTGCAAGTTTTTGGATGGCCTGATGTGGTGTGTGTTCCATACTTGTGCTGTGTCATCCAACTCATCCTGTAACAGATAAAACAGAAAAATTTAGTACACTTTTGTTAACCTCAGCTGGAAAAAAGTATTAGGCATAGTCATTGTCCTTAATTGTCAGTCCTTATTTGGTGTACTGTAGCAATCACAGCAATAAAGTCATAAAAGAGGAAGATTGGATGAAGATGATTGCATTTTGGAGGTCAATTTAATTGTAATTAGAGCAATTCTTTGATGGTGTAGAATCACAACCTCTCAATGACACACTACCCTGTCTGCAAAGCTTTGTGCGGGACTTGCACCAGGAGAAGAGGTGAAATGTGTATGCTACAAATTAGAAATAATTTTCTTAGAAACATTGCAAATAGAATAATCTTTCATTCATTGCTTATTTTATTTTTTTATATTCAGTTCGTGTGTTCTGTTTTTTCATAATTGCTAAATAATATTTAGGTAATTTCAGACTTGCCGTTTAGAACTGTCATTCATGCATTTACAGTTGTAGTCATAGAAATAAATTTTTTGGTGACATTTCTTGGACGAATTGATTTTTAAAATTACTTTGGGATCTTATTTGACTTTTGATGCAGTTAGAAACTTGATGCCTATTCAAATTGTAACTATTGAGTTAAAAATAGTTCACTTTTGATTTTGGTTTAAAAAATTACAGCCAATTAAATTGTATCTTTTAATAGAGGTTTAAATGCAGCTGTCAAAAATGATCCCTTGTTGCTGTTAAAATGTGAAATCTCACCGTTCTACCTGCTCTTTCGTGTTCTGACATTAAGGTAGAAAAAGTAACCGGTGCATTTTCAGCACCACGGAAGTGTGAACAGCGACCAGGAAAAAACAACAGCTAGAGAACCACTCTTTCATTATATCATAATATACCACAGATAAACACAGAGACATCTACTCCTCTTTGTAGAAAAAGATCACATTCATTTATGGGTGTGCGCTCGTCATGCATTATTTCCATTTTCAGTAGAAAGTTGATGTGATAAAAGTATGCACCTACGTCACAAAATTGAGCGTGCGCCTGACATTCAAGTTTTGTACGAACAGAATACTAGACAGTGAATGAAACAAACAACCAGTGGCATCTCGCCCACATGCTGATTTTTAAGTTTATTGCCTTTCAGATTTCCTTCCTCACGTCATATCTTATCCATCATATATTTGATTCAATTTACTCACCTGTATGAGTCCCATACAGCAAAACTGTAGAATGTTTTTGTCCAGAAATCCTCCATCAAAGAATCCATTGTCTCTGATGTCAGCAAACAGGGACAGCCAGAACTCCATACACTCCGTACGCAGAAAGCGCCACCAATATTCAATCCTTTGATTTGCACTGCTTGCTCCTTCGAGATAACTTTGAAGAGGGTCGTTAGGCTGAGTGGGAATGAGGAATCGCTGGAAGTCTCTGACATAAACATTTTCTGTACCTAGATCCCCTCTAACAACTCTCGGACACCCTCCCAAACGCTCCACTGCAGGCACGTGCAGAGGGGGGAGCTGGGGGTGCTTGAGCACCTGCCCTTTTTGCTCCTTGCCCCCAAGTGCCCTTTTGGT